>NW_017386063.1:118362-186558 GCF_000237925.1 Schistosoma mansoni
CCACGAACCCGCTCTCGCGAGATTCGAACCCAGGAAGAAACGGCCGTCCAGTGTTTCCAGGTTTTCCATGGTGGTCTAGCTTCAATTGACTCATGCTTTCAACTATGAAACATACTAAATCTCCACAAAACCCCTTCTGATAATTAATACTAAATGAATTTAAACTTCACCCCATTGCACAAGCAAGTGACTATCAGGACTCAGTGGCCGAGTGGATAACGCGGAGGAGTTTGGAGCGAAAGGTACTGGGTTCGAGTCCCAGAGTGAACGTTAACTCTGAGATGCAGATACATGCAGCTGACGAGTCCCGAATAGGACTTGACGCGCGTCAAACTGGATTCCACTGCTAGCCACCATCCATCTTTGTTTACATTATTTAGTTTGTTTTAACGAAAATTTATAATTTCATTTTAGTCAAAATCAAAAAATATCACAATTAGAACAAGAACATAGAGCAATGTTGATTAGACAAGAACTAAGAGCTAAAGAACGTACTCATTGGTTTGAAAATAAACATCAAGTATGTTTTTTTTCTATCATTACTATTACTTATTAAGGATAAAATTATATGTATATACTTCAGTTTGTAAAGTTATCCTGATTGGTTACTGCGTATCTTTTAAGATGATGCTTTGTCAGTGTTATTTGTTTCATACTGAACTTTATGTTACTTTCTATTCAAAAACTCTTGAAAAGATAATCTGCGTCAGCGTTTAGTAATGACCCTTCCCTCAATTGATAATTACCGTGTAGAGAGATACATTATTCAGTAGTTTTTTAAATATCATCTGTTTGAAGAGATTATTGGTTTATAGGCAAAGATAGTGGCTAGCAGTGGAATCCAGGATGTGCGTTTCGTCCTATTTAGAACTCGTCAGTTGGATGTACCTACATACAGGAACACTATCTACCTTTGTTTTTAATGCTTTTGAATTAAGGCAATACGCACAGGATGGACATATGCTAATAAGTTACTGATCGATCGCAGTCCTAAACGTCTATGGGAAGGTTTAAACAAACAATACCAAGTGAATTTACATTATTGGTTTGTTTAAAGTTTGACAGTAATATCAGTAGACTAGTTCGAATTAAGTAAAAGCATTCTCTGTAATGAAATTAAATCATATTCAACATTTTTGTTAATACTAGTAACATTCTATGGATTCTTAATCGATAAAACGCTTGACTTTCAACAGTTCGATCTCATGTATTTATTTATTTGAACACATAAATATTGGTTCAAAGGGGCACCAGATACATATGCGCCACACAAAAAATCGTCATTACACTTAATTATGTGAGGGCTATGATACTGTTCGAGTGCCGAAACCGAAGCCGGTGGTTTTTATTGGGGGGCCACACCCGGAGCCTTCGACCTAAAGGTCTGGCCCTCAAGGCAGTGGAGCATCGTAAGGAGATTCAGTTCCATGGTAGCCGGTGACTAACGATTGGTTCATACGCCATTTATTCCCTCAAAATACTGGAACCCATGTGCACCATTGATTTTGAATGAGGGTTTTTCAACTCCCCTAGATGAAGTTTCCATGTCCACCAAACCGGTTAAAGCTCCGGACATTCGCTTTCTGTCCTCTCAATTTTGTAAACAACACCGGTGCCATGAGAAGGCAGTGAGTAGGTCTTCTTGAGAAGTGGCCATGAGAGGGCATTTCGAGAGGGCGGGTGGGCCCTCCTCACTCTCGACCGTACCAGAGTATTTGGGGACGATCTTATATTAATATTATATTGATCTCGGAGTCCAGTTCTTGGTAAATGAGTATTATCATTAGTGCTATTGGTGTATTTAACTATGTTATACTGAAGAATCATTTAAGATTAACCAGATTTCTAGTTGTTTTTAAACAAAATTCAAAGCTTGATGACCCTTTAAATCCACTTTATGAATATGCATCTTTAAAGATATTTTTATGTAGAGTTAAAACAATCAGTGTACAATTATCAATTCACATCATCATCTTTTACAGAGAATCAATGATTCTTTAATATTATTTCAATAACTTTACATATACACATGGCAACATTAAGAAATTCTTTATGATACAATAGAGTATTCTAACATATGACCTAATTACCCTCTTGAATGATATAAGATTTTGTATTCTTATATACATATATTGGTTATCAGTATCATTTTTTTCAGTATGGTTTAAATAGATTATGTATAGTGTAGTTTCATCAAATAGTTTCCTGTTTACTTTAATGGATAAGAGGTAGTTTGTGAATTTTCATCATGATCTTAATTCTTCCTTAGTTAGGGTTATAAATGATGCGTTCTATGGTATGAATACATCTAATTGATAACTATACACTAGATATGTACTTTTATTCTAATAGTATAACTATATTCAACAGAGATTATATTATAATTTTTAAACTAATTTACATGGGTTATTCTGTAAAAGTAAGGGATATGATTACCCTACTGATATAATTTATGAATCTACTTGATACAATAAACTCAAATTGCTGATCAAACAGCATCTGTAACCGATGTATGCCATTCATAATCTGAAATGTTCAGTCACATAAATTCGATAATCTATGACGTAACCCGGTGATGTATATCTGCATTTTTTTTTCCAGGTGCAATCTCCTTCTAGTTCATTATCGTTACCAAGAAACGCAGAAACAGTTAATGATGATGTAAAATCATGGAATTATCAAAATTTAAGTCAAGTACCTCTTAGACAAAGTTCTGAAGATAGTAAGTTTTTAAGTGTTAGGAATTGTTGTGTTCTATATACAATTCAGTTATTGCTACCGTAACCATAAATGAATCAGTGTATTATACTGGTAGTAATATACATATGACCCTAGTGATTGAGTGTTGTGCAATAGTTCAGTAGTTGAGTGACTCATGTTTCTATCAGTACATCACAGAGATAAATCCCGATTTCAAGTGAATAAGCTAATAGTGTCTTCAGTCATCCCATAAAAATGTTTGGTTCAAAGCCAAATGCACTATTCTATACCATTACTAAATTATTGAAGTTGCTGTTGTAGAAGTATTTCATTGCGTCATTGTTTATTCTCGTTTTATCGAATTCGTTAATAGTTATGAAATCCTTCGCCGAAGCTTCTATAGTCTCAAGGTGTCTCATTACATAACAGTTAGTATTGTCTTCTTTGCACAGTTTTCGAATTACATTTCTTAAATTTCCTGTCTTTTGTTTTTCGCTAGGAGCTCTTTAATCGAAAACTTTCGAAAACCGTAAAATGTTTACGAAGCCAGTTATTAAATCACGTATAGTATCAGACATCCGTTCCAAATACCTGTACTTAGTTATATATTTCCTCTCATAATATAAGTCATCGAAAGACTTCACGCGGTTCCTCATCAATTGATCTTTGGAAATATACTTCTGTCACAAAGTGAACTGAACTACCAATCATTCACTCAAAACTATATATAAATTCCTATAATCTTTATGATAGGTAGATTGTTTATTTGTCTTGTCATAGTGTAGCCAATAACAAAAATAAATAATTTGTACGGCATTCATTGGCTCTATCAAGATTATAGATACATTTTTATGATAAGTGACAAATAGCACGAAACCTGGATCAAATGGTGTGTCATGCTGACTACCTCCAACCATCAACTAACATTTAAACAAAGTCCTTACAATATTGAGCCACTTAGACTAGTCTTCACATCGTAAATTAACTGATGATGTTCGATAAACCTTAAGAGATTGGACAAACATGAGAGTGAGCACCACTGAGCTATTAATGAACTGTAAAAATATTACCTTCCTATTCTGATATTCAATGCAACTGTTAAAACATTAGAATATTAAAATGAATGAAGTGAATCCACTTAAAAATTATTAACAAATACTGTAGTGAACAGAACACTAGTGGGGACAATCGAATGTATTTAAGCACAAATTACAGACTATCTCACTACAATCTGATAATCATACAGTCAACAGTTATTTTGCAAAATAACAATCAATTGTCTTAATCTTAACTGTCCGTTCTGCAAATATCAGTCCTTCTTCTCTGATTTGATTTTTCATGCATTTTCGTACCGATTGCGCTTTATTCCTGTTCGTTCCTTATCGATCTTCTGCCAAAATACATTCTATGTTTGACTGTCACCATATACTACTTATATGGATATAAGTAGACCACACCACATTACCAATCAAAAAATTTATTTTTCAATGTTTTCATGATCTTTTAATTTCTTAGATATATCTCAAACATCAACTAGTCAAAATCGTTATGGTCGACCAAGATTCGATAATCATAATAATAAAACAGAAATATCTAAATCTATTTCTTATTCATTACAACATCCTATTCAATCACGTTTAGGTCCACAAATTATTGAAAGTGATTTAAATCGTTTACAAATAATATCTGGTACTACTGGTTCATCTGTTGAAAGTATACGAGTTAAAAAATCAGTATCATTTGATAAAAATTTAGAAACTATATCGGTTTATAGTCCACCAACAACACCACATGGAAGTTTTATAGAACATGGAACTATGCATAAATCTCAAATGCCTAACATATCATTAACATCGGGACCAAAAAATTCATTAAATTCTTCGTCTGTTAATTCATCCTATAAAAAATCATTGAGTCCTCCAATTGGATTTGAAATTGATGATAAAACAAATGGTAAGAATGTTTAAAATAGTTTTTTTTTAGCTCTTTTTTGAAGTTGTTCGTTCTTGAAATTGATTAGTTCTATTACAAAGTTTTTATTAGCTTAATGAACAACCTCAGTGTGTATATCAGACAGAGATGGACTTTGTTTAAAAAGTTATTTGGCGAGTGACAGATTGGTCTGGTCTGATGATGATGATGAATTTTCCTCGTAGGTTTTGTTACTTTCATAGTCACTGCGTTCCTTCCGACTGTCTTGTTTGGTTGACCTCTGGCTATGTGTAAACTGATTAATCCTTTCCATGTGGAGTGATAAATCGGGTCTAACCCGACATATCTATATGTATAAAAATTCCTTAATAGTTGTAGAAATTCATGCAACCAGGGTTTCTTAGTTCAGTACTTGTACACAAATATCTATGTGTAATAATATGAGGAACAATATGTCATGTCATTCCACTGCTAGTCCAACGTTCGTTTGTGATCAAATAAACGTGGTATCGACTTTGTTCGTTGTCGTGCTTCTCACACAGCTGATGTAATGTCCTTTATAGATGAAGTGTTGCGTTCATCACCCGTGTCTAGTGTGCCTTTTGATCAACATAAATCAAAACAATATTATAGTGTAACTATGTTTTTGAAAGTATATAGTTGTGTATGTATCGTGCTCAAAGAGGAAACTGACCAGTGACGTTTAAGATCCTTCCAGATGAGAAACAAAAACTGAAGGCTATGGTGGGCGCTTCGGCCGCGAAAATGAGATTCGCATTTCCACAATTAAATTAAAGAAACAAGAAGGTTCATAAGTGATTTTCAGGGATCTACCATCCCGAACAATATTCCATCGAAGAATCTCCGCTCTTTCATAGTTGCCAAGTTAACATAAACATTAAAGTTCTATTTTTAGTAAAAATTAGTTTGTGGTTAGCGGTTGAATTTAGGATGCGCATTCAATCCTACTTGGGACTTGTCACTAAGATAAACCTCATTCCTGTATTGATATTAAATAATGGGCTTGAACTCAGTGCCTGAGACTGCAAACGCAAACGTGAGTTTATATATATATCAGTAGAAACTGTAAATACAGCCCCTAGCATCAAAAATGGGAAAAATCAAACGCTTATTTACATGTAGATCAGTGTTGCCTTGTTTTATTATTCATCGAATTTATACTCTTTTTCATTATAATATGTATATCTATATATATGAACTGTTTTTTTTTCAATGTCGGGATTTAGATAAAAGTCATCAAACTAATAGAACAAACCCAAACCACAGTGTACCAAGATCATCTTCTCAGGGAAAACTTGCCACAAACAATACGCCACCTACAGTAAGTTAGAACAATCATAACTAATAGTGTCTACTTTCACTTTAACCTTTCGATTTGCACTCCTGATAGTTAAATATATTTTATGTTTAGTTAATTTCTGTTTTGCAAAAGTGATCTCTAAGTTATTAGGATCAATAATGGAAATAGGTTAGACAACCATTGTAAACTAGGAGGTACTAAATAGCTGCTTCATCCTAGAAAGAAACTCCTCACTGCTTTATGATTTCAAGTGGCTGTCTTAGGTCCGTTTATAGTCTTACTAATAATGAACAATGTCCACAAACCTCCATCCCAATAACCGATGTGTTAATTTATGGTTTCTTTCTTACCAATTTTCTCACTATTTCCAACTCGTATATATTATTTGTACAAAATTGTTGGAGAAATGTTTTCTTTCTTATTTCAACGAAAAATTCATTCTCGCTGTGCGTACAACTACTCATCTACTGAGAAGCCGTGACCAGTAGAGTCCAATCCGTGTCAATTGTGAAACATTTATCCACATCAGACATTGGATGAAGGGTTGCTCAAGATCACGGGTCGAGTTAAGTTAAACATTAACACAAATGGATCCCGGCTCAGTGATTTAGAGGTCGAGAGTTCGCGCGCAAAACGGAGGGTCCCGCGTTCGAGTTCCGAATACGGAATCGTGGATCTGCACTCCTGGATAGTCTCATACTAAGACAAAACGGACATCCAGTGTTTCCAGATATTCAGTGGTGGTCTAACTAAGATTATTTCATGATTACAATGGAATTCAACAACCTCCACATACCTCTACTGGCATCTATTTGTAAATATAAAAATACAGATCAGGCATAACAAAATAAATAATGAAATACTTTCAGTACTGATCTTGATTAGATCGACTCGTGATTTCAACTATGAAAATACTACACTCTCCACAAATCCTCATGCTGATGATTAAATTTTAGTCTATTCCTTTGACTACTTATTTTTGTTTTAGTACAGAGATCCTATTTTGTAAGTAATATATTTGCTCGTATCAAGATTCTAAGATTTTTTCGTTTGGAAAATTACAGAGCCAAGATATTATATAATTTGAAATGGATTCTTTTGTTAAGCAAATAGAAGAAGGAAATACAGAGTTCACTTCTTCCGAGGGACTTCTATGTTTGTTCAAGTAAAACGCATGAATATCCTGATATTAATAATTTCCTGAACATCCATTGATTTAACATGTCCAACAAAATTAGGGAATTCACTTGGTATTGTTTACTTCAATTTTTCCAATGCTGTTTGGGACTGCCATTGATCAGTCTGTTATTGACATATGTGTATCCTGTGCGGATTGTCTTGATACTGCCTTAAGTCACAAACATTATAAACAGAGATGGATGATGGCTATCAGTGGAATCAAAATTTGTAGGTGATATAGTCAAGTTATTATTCCATCCCAATTTACAATTAAGTTAAAAACCTATTCTGGCTGCCGGATATTCAATCTTTACTCTCAATGTTGTCCAATCTACATGTTTACATATGCTGTTTGATTTCCAAAGTGTTAATCATAAACTACGTAGAAACTGACAAATATGAATTTCATTTCAAGTTCCCACAAAATATTGGCACAATGAGATGAAGTTGTCATGATAAATGTCACAGTGGTAGATGTAATTACAATATCTGTGGTAGTAGAAACCATTGAGAAATATGAATCGAGAAGACAGAATAATTTTAAAACTCATATGGCCACACGTATATAGCCTCTGCCAGGAAAGTCCTACTCAATGCCTTCTCACACCACAGGTGTTGTTTACGAAATTGAGAGGAAGAAAAGCGAATGTCTGGTGCTTTAACTGGGTTGGTGGACACGGAAAGTTCACCTAGGAGAGCTGGAAAACCCTGATTCCAAACCAATGGTGCACATGGGTTCCAGTATCCTGAGGAGACAACTGGCGTATGAACTAATCGCTGGTCACCAGCTACCATGGGACTGCATCTCCTTACGATGCTCCACTGCCTTGTTGATTAGATCTTTAGGTCAAAGGCTCCGACTTGGCCCCCTAAAAAACTATCGGTTTCAGTTTAGGCACCTGGGTAGTATCACAGCCCTCACACAAATCAAATGAGATTTGTGTGGCGCATATATATCTGGTGCTTTATTGTACCAGTATTTATGTGTTTAAATAAAATAAGATAAAATACTAGGATTCTAAACTGAATAGAAAGAGTGATTTCTAGAACCCTCTTCACAAATCTTATAATTTAATTAATTTTCTTTCTATTTTATTCTCTCTATATATTTTAGGTAACAGTAAAACCTCCACCTAATGCAGAATTATTACCATTTAAAGAGAAAATGCGTTTATTTGCTCAACAAATTGGTGAAGATCTACCAAAAGAGCGTATTAAAGCATCTAGTCGTCAAAGAGAATTACAATCAGCTAATAATTTACATTAATCTAATTAATCATTCTCCTAAATTGTTTGTTTGTTTGTTTATTTTCATTGGATTCATTTTAATTCATTTAGATTTTTATCAGAATTAGTAAATTGTAGAATTTTTTTTAATTTTTAATTCTTCTATTTTGTCCTCCCCTCCCCTCAACATCACCACCACCACCTTTCTCTATGCCTTTAAATGCATATCAATCAATATAGTTTATAAAATGTAAAAACCCATACTGTATAACCTTTGGTTTTAAAAAAAAAAATTACTGATAATAATCTCTTCATTAAACTCATTCATTATTTTATCTTCCGTAACTATCATGGTAACTATTATCGTTACTATTATTATTATTACTAATGTTACAATTGTATGCTCATGCATTTCGTTGACTATTATTATTATGATTATTATTGTTACTCGTGTTTCTGTTGATACTCATTCCTCCTGATGATTTGTATTCCTGCCCAATTTTTTTCAAAAAATTTATCTCTTCCATAAGATCTTATTCCCTTACTCCGTTGTTGTTTTGTTTTTTACATCATCTCATATGTTATTATCTTGATCACACAAACAACCTCAATTTAAAGATGAGCTCGTTGTAATTTTTTAAAAAAAATAATCAGTTTTTTTTTAAAAAAATTAAAGATTACAATATGACTTTCCAGTGGCCTTGAAAGAGAAAATTTTGATTGGTTGAGAGACTTATCAAAATACAGCAGCAATTATTTTATGATTCGTTTTTGTCTCTCCCTCTCTCTCCATTTATCCGACCTTAAGTTTACAAGGTCAATGATTTGATTCATTTAAATAATTTCATATTTAATGAGAGAGGATTGTTCAATTTTTTGATCCGTTTTTTTTCTTCTTCTACAGAAAACAAATTCATTATGAATATTATATTTTATTTTTTGGCTTTTGTTTAATAAATACAATCTACCTTACTGGTATTGATGATCAAACTGAACTCCAAATTGTACTGATTAAACATTTTGTTTTTGTATGATTTTTAAAAAAAAGAAGCTTTATGGGTATTACATTTGATGGATAGATAGATAGATGGATGAATGGTTAAATCATTTTGAGATTGATGAGAACTGGATAAACCTATTTGTAATGAATACCCATTTTTCAATTTCTTTCCATTTGCCTTTTTTTGATATTAAAGATAATAATTCAAATAAATAAAACAATTGTAAATGTAATTACTGTTTGTTTTATGGAGGTTTTACAAAACAATGATTCATATATGCTTGCAGGTGGATTTTTCTAAGACTGCGTTATTTTGTGGAGGCTAATAGTTTGGATATAGGGCAAAACAGTTATAATGTACTGTTAGATACCTTCAGTTTTGATATCCGTAAGATTGAACACTATAACCTCCATCTATTTTTCGTAGCTCTAAATAATTTATAGGACGTTTTATTGAAGAGATCAAGCAAATAGAAATTGCGTTGATATATGCAGAAATGAAGAATATTTTGTTATGTAAAGAGTGAGTCACAATTGGAATCCTATTGTCAATATCAACACAACAACCTAGATACATCCAGTTAACGAGTTCCAACTACGACGAAAAGCATGTCGTGAATCCGACTTCTAGCTGCCATCCTATTTTGGTTGAAAAACAGTTATTTTTTATCTTTAGGAAATAAATTTTCTCCGCATTTTGACATAAACCTAATTCAGTAGATACTGATTAGTTTTTCACATCAGTTTAACGACTCAGTAAGAGAGAGTAATTGTATCGTCACTCAATCGGTCAGAATGTAGGAATGTCAAATCAAATAGAATAAAATTGTTAATGTTGATAGGATTCAAATAGAATGTTAACTTGGATTTGTATATATGGTAAGTGAACATTTTAAGATCTGTGATCAGAATAAATATGGGTCAGATAGGGTGATCATTTTATTCTGTGACTGAATCCTCCACCAAC
The DNA here is from genome assembly GCF_000237925.1 of Schistosoma mansoni. NCBI lineage: Eukaryota > Metazoa > Platyhelminthes > Trematoda > Strigeidida > Schistosomatidae > Schistosoma > Schistosoma mansoni. The sequence goes on from NW_017386063.1 coordinate 128,689, forward strand.
TCCTCAATAAACACTTCTTAGAATCAAACTTAGAATATAGAAGCTCTCAAGGAAGCATGTTAAAACTTTGCATAACTCAGTCTTTCTTACTTTGATTCTTAATATTAGAAATTAATATCTTTTCCAGTTGAAAAGTCACTCATGAATTAGTATTGTATACCGGGATGAAATTGAGTATCAAGAGTTCTATGAAGTTAACTCAATAATTATTTTTACTATTAGGGGTTTCAGATGTTGTTGAATTTTGTAGTTTACTTATAAGTTTACTTAGCCGTTAAAAACGGGAAAACTCTGAACAGCTCTATCTCATCTTAGGATGGAACTACTTACCGGTATACAATAACCTCACCAAGGGGTCACAACTAGACATACAAACATCCACGAAGGCTAAAAGACATGATTTCGATCCCAAATGAGGTCATGGACTCTGTCATCGTTGCATGTTCCCATACTATGATGTGTGCTACAGATGTCGGTAGATATTAATAGCATGTATCATCGATCGAAAGTGAAATGCCTGGCAGTAGAAGATTAAGAAGATTGAAGAAAAGAGAACGAGAACAGTGAATGATTAGTGTGGAAATAAAAAAACAATAAAGTCTGAGACGATTGATTGATATTTTGCAAATAATGTATTTATTATATGGTTCTCAGATTTCGCTATAATATTCTGTATTGTTGTATTCAAATACATTCGATTGTCCCCACTTGTGTTCTTGTTCACTACAATACTACGTCGAGATTACTGTCCATTGTTTTTCAGTGGTTACCTGACTAAGATCATCTCTTGATGTAAAGTATAATAACTATTTCCCTCCCTTTTATTTTGAGTATCTATTATTCTTTATACTAGTAAAACAACATTATCTTATTAATTACAATCTTATGCCATAAATATTAATTTGGTTGTCATTCGAGATTTTTGTGCATTTACATTGCACCTCAGATACAAGTATATACACATATACATACATAGACATGAAATGAGTTATATATAAACAGTATAATGATAAATTTCTTCCCCTTTTTACATTTTACCATAAAGAATAATTCATGAAATAAATACCTTTTGTTATTTGCTAGATGAAGGGAATAGAATTGTTTGAATAAAGTCTATATCTAATCCCTCTTTTTATGTTGTCCTAGCAACAGACATATATATATATATACCTCTATATATAAATATTTTAATTTTAACGTCTAGTGGAAAATAATCAATCAGACGGTACAGTAAGTTCTATTAATAAGGTGATGTTTTGTGAGATAAGAATGTTTTTATTATCATTATAACATAAATCTTAATTGAACAAATAGACTCAACTTATTTTCATTGTAGAATATCATGAGTCAATTGAAGCTAGACCATCGAATCTCGCGAGGTGGTATCGTGGATGCTCACTGCTGAGGAGTTCCACAATAGGACGAAACGGACGTCCAGTGCTTCTAGGTTTTAGATGGTGGTCTAGCTTCAATGGACTCATGATTTCAATTATATAAAATATATATTCAATTACCAGTTTAAGGTTTGTTTATATTAGGGTTCAATTTTTGTAATTGGTCAATCTAATTCACATATAGTATTAAACTGATCTTGAATGGTAAAAGATCTAAAACTACTTTAATCAGTGAAAGATGGATGAAAACTTGCATTTGGATTGTATTATTATTCACTTTTAAGTGTAATCAAGTGTCAAATATGTATGTATCATAATGCATTATTGTACTACATTAGCTGAATAATCAAATAGAAATTGATACAGTTGTTTCATTCTAGATTAAGTCACTACAATTGTAAATGATATTTCATCTATTTCGAAAGTTATATATTGGTCCTATTCTGGTGTCGGTTACTTATATCCACAAAAGTAATATATAATGATGGTCAAGCATAGAATGTTTTTAAGTAGAAGATCAATAAGGAAAGAACCGGGACGGAACGCAATTGGTATGAAAATGCATGTACAATGAAATCAAAGAAGATGGACTGATATTTGCAGAAGGAACAATCAAGATTGAGACAATTGAGTAATAGTTTGCAAATTAACTATTTACTGTATGGTTATCAGATTTTAGTGAGACAGTATGTAATTTTGTCCTAAAATACATTTGATTGTTCCCATTTATGTATTCTTGTTCACTACACTATCTATGTTCAAATTATAGGAATACTATGCTATATTAGTTTTAAAATGGAATGAAATATTCATTAAAGTCTTCAATCTGTTTTACTGAATATTTTGTAAGTAAATTCATTTAGTACTGTTTGTTTGAATCATGCCATTGATGTTTTTAGGACTGCAACCTGTCAGTCTGTAATTGGCATATATGAACACTGTGCGTATTACCTCGATATTGCCTTAATTCACAAGCATGATAAGCAAAGATGGATAGTGGCTAGCAATGGAATCCAGGAAACACGTTTCGTCCTATATGGGACTCATTATCTGGATGTTCCTGCATCTAACAGTTGATGTTCACTCTGGGACTCAGTAGCTGAGTAGATAACGTGATGGCGTTCGAAGCGAAATGTACTCGGTTCGAGTTCCAGATTGAACATCAACTCTGAGATGCAAATACATCTAGCTGACGTGTCCGAAATAAGACGAAACGTGCATCATGGATTTTACTGCTAGCCACTATCTACTTTTGCTTATTCTGTAAGTAATTTTCACATTTTAATAATAAATAATTTTTGTCATCATGATTGATGAAGATGATGATTTACAACCCAATTATCTACTCTTTGAAATTATGTAATTCTTTGAGTTGGATAGTTTAATTGGGGTAATTAGATTGTTATTTCAGATGACAATAACATCAACTACTGCTTTATGTTTAATGTACAGTATTTTTTTGTCTTGTAATTTTTAGACAAATAACAAACAAATATTCATTTACAAATATGGAACATTCTACTTGGAATCCAATAATCCATATTGACAACTATCGTATTGTTGAGTAAGTTAATTGTAAATGGTGATCTAACCAAAATAAGTACATAATTTTAAACTGTGAAAATTTCACAAATTCTATATATTGATAATAATATTATGTTTAATAGTTGAGTTCATGGGTCAATTAAAGCTAGATCATCATGGAAAACCTAGGAGCACTGGATGGCTGTTTCGTCCTAGTATGAGACTCCTCAGCAGCGAGCACCCACGATTCCGCACGCACAACAAGAACTCAAAACCAATTAGTCTCGAGAGCGAACGCCTAACTTCTAGACCACTGAGCCGGCTGGAACGAGCTGAGCTGGCTGACGAGTCTCAAATAGAACAAAATGGGCGTCCTGAATTTCATTTGTTCCAAATTACTTTGTATATTTTGGATACTTTTAACAAATAGTTGTTTTATGGTATTTGTACATAGTCTTTAATGTAAGTTATAGTTTAGACGTGCAATTCATTGCTGTCCACAAATTACGAGATAATCAACGATTAGTCCACTACTCAGTCCTACATACGGAGATTTATAAACTGTTGTTCATTTTTGTAACCTTATATGTGATATACATATAAACACGCGATTTATGAATCTGAATAGTGAAACTATACACGTAACCGTTTACCTAATTATCTTTACTAATTACTTCCTTCCATTCATTACAATACACCTACATACACTTCCAACGATCTGCTATGTATGTGAGAAAGGACTAAGAATAACTAGGAAGTTGTAATTAGCAGATCCAATGAAGTTCACACAAATCATGGATATATATAAATACGGGTGGGACTATAACTTATGGACGACCTTTGAGCAACATCCATCTACTTTCTAGGGTTAAGTGATGGTTACAGATTAGTGTGAAGAATTAGAATTAGGATTTGCAGTTGAACTTTAGGGTTAGAAATTATATTTAATGTTTTCATCACAAACTAACATCAATTATCATGCTGAAACGGTATTTAGCCAAATGAGTAGATGAATCTTGCGTCAAAATCTAAGACCTACTATCTTTAATCTGATTGGTTTGTCCATAAATTATAGTCTCGTCATGAATACGTTCTTTTCACTTAAACAAAGACATATAATCTGACTTTGATAAGTAATATATTCAATATCCTTCAGTAGTATATCTTGTTGAAAATCTCATACTTGTCATTTAATCTTGAATGAACGAATGAACATAGATATATGATGTATCCGAATTCACTTAAACTGTTAATTTCAGATAAAAAAAAGTTGAAAACCATTAGTCAGTCATTCAAAACGTAGAACTTCGTACGTACGTACATCAGTTCGAGTTACCATATCACATTAACACACAGGTGAAGTCGTCCATTCAAATCCCATAGTGGTAGAAGTAGTAAGAATACAAGCAGTAATCGTAAAGATTAGGGTTTGAAGATGTTATTCAAGGAGTATAATACAGTGAAATTTGGAAAGAAATAAAAGAAAAGGACACAAATAATTCAGAAGATTAGAATTTGGGAGAACACAAAGAGTGGATGTACCTTCGCCATTGCAAATGATTTTGAGCCATGTCATTCAAGGTGTCTAACCATCGGTTGATATCATCTCGCGAATCCCAACCAGGTAGTCTACACCTACCAACGTGGCTCAGTCCACTTGTCAGTGACTTCATGGATTTGTGCCACATTTTGGTCCAGCCACCCCCAGCTTTCCTCCAACCTACTCCTACACCATAAAACATTGCACGTCGGGGCAGTCGGTGGTTGGGCATACGTAACACGTGTCCCTGCCATCTCAACTGACCAAGTTTCACTACTTCATTAATCGATTTACCATCCTTACCTAGTACCCGTTTCCTAACAACTGCATTACTTACCCATTACTTACCATTAGATCAAGTATTAACCGTTGAATTCTTTCTCCTTCTTCCTCTTCTTTTCTTTTTCCTAAAGTGATCAACAAATTTCAGATTATGAAAATATATTCATGGCAACCTATTTAATTAAACAAGAAAATTATTATGATAAATTATCATCTCAATCAAAATATGAATTATTAGACAATATTAATGATAATAATGATTCTTCTAATGTAGAAACATTAATTCGACAATTTCAATCCAAGTCCAACAATAATAATAATAACAGTAATAATAATAATAGTAATAGTAACAACAGTAATAATAGTAATGGTAATAATAATAACAATACTAATGATGGTAATAGTAATAATAATAAGACCAATGGTAATAATGGTTGTAGTAATGATAATAACAATATTAATTGTAGTAATAGTAATAACAGTAATAATAATAGTAGTAATAATAAGAGTAATAGTAATGGTAGTTATAATAATAACGGTAATAACAGTAATAGTTATAATAATAGTAATAGTCATAATAGTATTAATAATAATAGTAATAATGGCAATAGTAATAATAATGGTAACAATAATAATGGTATTAGTAATAATAATAGTAATAATAGTAACAGTAATAGTAATAATGGTAATAATAATAATAACAGTAATGATAATAGTAATAATAGTAATAGTAATAGTAGTAATAATAATATGGATCCTCTTCAATTAATCAATAATAATCAGCTGACTATATCCAATATTTGGCAACAATATTTATTACTTAATAAAATACGAAAATGTTTATTATATAAAAAAGAAAAAAATTTTATTCATGATGATAATGAAACGAAATTAATTAGTAACAATAAAGAAAAACATTTTTTTATTTTATATTCAACAAATCAAAAAATCAATAATAAAAATGAAAAATTAAAAAATCATTATTATTTTACGAAAAAATTAAAACAATTAGAAATAATATTGAATGAATTATCGTTAGATAGATATACACAGAAATATATTGAAGTAAGTTATGTAATGGGGGGGTTGTTAATGAAGATGTTTTTTTAGTAATTTTTTATAATATAGTTGAAATCATGAGTCAATAGAGGGGGGGAGTCCCATAATAGGATGAAACGGCGATCTAGTGCTTCCAAGTTTTCCATTGTAGTGGTCTAGCTTCAACTGATTTATGATTCCAACCACCAAGGAAAACCTGGAAGCACTGGACGGCCGTTTCGTCCTATTGTGGGACTCCTCAGCAGTACGCATCCACGATGTATATGTACCCAAATTCACTTGTTACGAAAGTTTTATAAGCCCTGATAAATGGATAGCTGACGAAATCTCGGTTAAGTTTTACAAGTATACATTCGTTTTCTAATCAATAGGACAAGTATAGTGAAAAGTAGTTTGTTCTGTTCTATTTTTGTCACAATGAAATGTGATATTCTAATTTATGGTTGTGAAATAATGTTATAAAACATAAAGGATATTTATAGTTCACTAATATGGAATTATAAACTGCTTAAAAGCAACGCGCGTCCTGGATTCCACTGCTAGCAACTATCCACCTTTGCTTATAATGCTTGTGAATTGAGGCTATATCGAGGCAATACGCACAATATACACATATGCCAATTAGAGACTGACCAGTTGCAGTCCTAAACATCAATGGCATGATTCAAACAAACAATACTAAGTGAATTTAAAAACTTCACCCCATTGCACAAGCAAGTGGCTATCAGGACTCGGTAGATGAGTAGGTAACGCGATGGCGTTTGAAGCGAAAGGTACTGAGTCGAGTCCCAGATTGAACATTAACTGTGAGATGCAGGTACATTCAGCTGACGAGTCTGAAATGGGACGAAACTGGATTCCACTGCTAGCCACTATCCATCTTTGCTTACAATGCTTACATATTTTGGGAACAACGAATTAGCAATAGTGAGGTTAGATGCAACATGCTAGATAAAGATGGCAAACCGATTGATAAAGTCGTACATTTTCGTCGACCTAAATAGTTGGGAAACTTATTGCGTATCCGAAACTTATTTTTATCTTAAAAAAGCAATATTTCTTGATATGAAATTCGGACTGAAAGAGAACTAAGGGTGATGAAAACAAGACCAAGCATCAGCCCATACAATCATTGACTTTTGGATTAAACTGCTTAAGGAGGTATATGACTCGGTCCCGTGTTTTACCTTATCATACCCTGAGACTCTTAGGTCATATATTCCTGCTCACGTTGTTTTGGGACATGACAATTATGAATTAAACAATACAAATCACTAGGTTGCTAGCTATTCAAACTGTTGTTATATCTCCTTATTTTCTAACTTTAAACATTACGCAACCCAGTATATTTACTTGTTTATTACTCAATATAATCGGGTCTCATTTTAATTCTATGAATCCAATTTTTTGTCAACTTGAAATTCATCAGTAAAAATATACATAACTTAACTAGGTGTCAGTATTTTAGAATGATAAAATTTCAAGATAGCTTTCACAATAAATCTACTATAATCTGAAGAGGCGAGGCGAGGCGAGGTCGTGGATGTTCACTGCTGAGGAGCTCCATAATGGGACGAAACGGCCGTCCAGTGCTTCTAGGTTTCCCTTGGTGGAAAACAAGTGAAAATGAAATGACAACGAATTACAGTTTTCTCTTAGATTTCAGATTTCACAATAATATGAAACCATAGATTTGCATGAAATTAGATCCAACAATATTTTACTGATATAACTTGACTGGTAACGTATAAACTAATGTTATATATATATATCCGATTTCAGTAAGATTCTCATTTTATGCCGTCGGTAATAACTGTCTAATGTTCCTTGAGTCTTGATGCTTCACCAATTGATATCAATCTGCACTGGTGTATATATATATATATATATATATATATATATATATATATACATCCTAATAAGTGCTTGATTATACTTATTGTTAATTTAGGGGTTGCAACGTGTTGATTTAAAATGTGAAAAACTTGAATATATGATGAAAACAATGAAAGATACCCTTAGCTTAAAAATGGCTACTTATCAGAAGCATAAAAGTGAGTTGAAGTTTGAATAGTTCTATTTTTTTTTGTCATACTTGAGAAGAATTATCACTGATATACTGTGAATACTGTTCAATGACAATTTAAAAAAAGAAAGTCCTGAGTTGGAATCCCACATGCGGGATCGTGTATGTGCACTGTTGAGGAGTTTCATACTATGACGTAACGGCCGCTACAAGGTATAATGTATAAATTGTTCACTGAGAACCATTTCCCATATGTTACTAAATTGTATCATAAGACCCTTGAAAAAAAATGTATATATCGACTAAATCAATTATTTCCTTGAAAAAGCTTGAACCAGATTGCCAGGCGAAACGTTGAATTTACTTCAAATTCATTCGCTGAGATTTTACAAATATATTATTCCTATTTTAATGTCTTACATCAACTCGGCGCCCAAATACTGTGAAACTATTGGCTCTAATTTAGACGAAAGTTCTTATAAGTTTCTATATAATTTACAAATTTCACGCTGTTTTTCTGACATGTTTCTATTGAATCAATAAAGGAACTAAGAAGTGAACCAAACATTTTCAGGATAATTTTTAGCTTGAAAATTATAACACCGTCTACTTCTAGATTTTTTCTAAAGCTATTTCTATCGAGACGCTTCCCAAGAACTACTATGAAGCCTTCAGAGGCCCTAAAGGAGCCAGAGAGTTTCTATCCAATCAGAAACCAACTACAGAAAAAGAACCCATCAATGTCATTCTTCGAAATCCTATTTCAAGTAATAAATATTTGATGCAATAACTAACAAAATATTGATATCTCATAACTGAGCACACCTTCTAATGAATTGACACACAAATTTTTAGCGTATTTTCACAAATTTATCTGGCGAGACTAACATTTATGGACGAGCCAATCAGAAGCGTCTGAGGGATTCCAAGGTCACGGCGCCAATTTCAGTACCTGATGCTCATGTACGATCAGTTCATAGAGGATTTTATAGAAGACTTGACAATTAAGCGGCTACAATAAATGGGACTACTAAGAAGTTCCTTTATTTGTAATTGCGGTAATCAATTTACTCGTAGAGCTTGTGCAGACTATCGTGATGTTGTCCTTCGATGTAATATATGTTGAAGGAAAACGTTTGCTAGAATAGGAACCGTTATCGCTCGATCTAGATTGAGACTAAGGCATATTATAATAATTGCCGCGAACTGTATAATAAAAGCACCAGTAACATTGGCTGCAATAATCGCAGATGCTACTGAGGCTTCGGCTGTTCAGTGGTATGAGTATTGTAGGGACATATCCACAATAAAAATGATAAGCTTATACAACCGTAGTACACACAAACAATATTGAAGCTATGTGGTCGAGGCTGAGATGGTTTTTGTGACCTTATCATGGATCCAGTGACCGACTATTATGGAGCCATATGGATGGGTTCCTCTACCTTATGCATTACGATTTTAGAACCTTTGAAACTCTTTCTAACGTTGAATAGTTTTGGACCATATAAAATAAGTGTACCCACTCTAATTCTTTGGTGTTGTATAATATATTTTTACTCTATACTAAATGTCTTCTGATTGACTAATATTTCTCAAGGTCATTTGAGATTCGTTCAAAGGTCGTCGTCCATAAATTATAGTCTCGTCATTTATCTTGTTTTACAGAAAAACTTGATAATGAAATTATCAAAAAATGTAGAAATTTCTCAATGAAGGAGTTCAAAGATATTTCAAAGGAAACTACATTATCTGTAAGTTTCTATGTTTTCATTACGATGTCACTAACAAAAACTTCGTTCCTAAAAAGAAACATGTCCTTGATAGTAACCTCAGTAAAAGGATAATGGATCACTTCAACATCTTACTAATTAAGACATATTCATTTTTATAAAGATCTTACTGTCACCTGACCACAAGTCAATTGATATCATACATAACAAATAGCAAAGGTAATGTAAACTTTGAATCTATACTGAAAATGATTCAAAAAAGATGCTTTCCAAAATATAAATCAACCAACGGAAACCCAGACAAACTCACTGAAAGAACAAGTAATATAAACAATCTCATGCAACCGATCAATAACACTACTTATTACTTGATTAACTAACTGACCACCGCACCTCCTTACGATATAATCACCAGCTAAAATAAAAACAATACACTTACTCAACCTGTGAACGACCAATTGAATAATAACTAAATCACACTTACTTACTTACGCCTGTTACCCCTCATCGAGGAGCATAGGCTGCTCACCAGCATTCTCCATCCAACTCTGTCCTGGGCAATCCTTTCCAGTTCTTTCCAGCTGTTATTCATCCTTTTAATATCTGTTTCTATTTCCCGGCGTAATGTGTATAACTCCCCCTGTAGCTCTTCTAGAGTTACTGTCGGTCCCAAGCCCGGGTAAAGGAGGAGGGTTGGGCATGGGTTTGGCGAACCCATCCTGTAGAAAAACTAACTCGCTAAAAAAAACGCTAATCAGAAAAAATAATTCAAATAACTAAATCATACTCACCTGAAATGATTACCACAAAAATCTATGATATTTTACTACAATTAGATAAAGCTACAATCATTACAAACTAAAGTACAAAATAAATCACACACTGAATTAAAACATGATCTTGTGTTTTATTCCATCTTAACTGCTCTCAATCTTCCAATCATAAAACTGTGAAGTTTAGGTGACTGGTAGAAAGTATCATTTACCTTTGACTCAATTGATATGATTATGTATATATAAGGTTACAAAGTGGTTCAAACGACCGTGAATAACAAGGAGGTTTTCGTTTATTTAGCTTCCATGTTTAATATCGATGAATCACCGATGTCTCTAAGTAGAGATCCAGATATATGAAACAAGTGAAAGAGAAGTATTAGGAAATTAGTATGAAATTATATCCGTTTTAAATTTACAATCAGCATGTATAATTAAAATACTCTTTGTAACAAATATTTGTTTTCGAACTCCTTATAATTATAGCGATACAGGAGAGCAAACTGTTTATATATTGGTGAGGGAGTCTTAACTACCAGTAGGTACTGTAGCTGAATGTGATACGACTTCAGAACTGCTGTCATTTATAGGACAAGACGATAATTAAATTCGTTTTAATATGCATTTGCTTGGGCTATTGTTTCCTCAAAACCCGTTTCCTGGTGGTGATTCGGCCTACATGACCAGGTAAAGTATAGGTATGCCTAAAGTGGATGTCCACGATCATCATCCGAAGCATTTCGATGGAAACAGTTGTACTGTGTTTGAAAATATGCTTCTTCATCATATTCACCATTGCAATAGCTTTTGATAACAAGCTTGTTACATTTAAGCAGCACTATTAGTATAACCACACTCATCCAGTCGATATCTTTCAAGATCCACAAGTGTCACAGGCTCCATTCAATTGTTGCATCTTACATATAGGCTACTATATTATAAATAAAAATCCTGTAGAGTAGTAGCATCGTTTGTGGTCCGATATGCTAGGAAGCCTAAAGTATATTTCGCTATTACAGTTTGCCATGCTGACCTACTGACTAAGATTGTTATTGTCCGGAAGTTACCAATTAGTGATCTCACTGATACGGATAGATCTACAAATACATTTGATAAAATAACTGTGGGTTATAATGTATTTGATTATTCAAATGACTTGACCTGTGTATACAGCAAGAAAGTGCGATTAGATTTTTTACTACCATGATGACTGGGTGTTAGTTAAAATAACCTTTAATAACCTTTTTTTAATCTCCCCTCTTTCTTCGTCTACCAATATTTATCTCCTGAACAATCTCATTGGTGTCCGCGTATTTCTTTCATTTTATTTCTTAGCATACTGATTGATTTCGTAATCACTCATTAATTCCATTATCTTTACATAACCTCCTTTTTCTTTAATATGAGTACTAGTAAATATAACATTCATTATGCTCTGTATTACTTCTTTTCAACATATAGATAAACACATCAATCTTAATTCTATTTATTTATACATTTTGTGACTTAAATTCACTTCGTATTGTTTACTTCAATCTTTCGATTGATGTTTTGGACTGAAATCGATCAGTCTGTTATTGTCGTATGTGCATACTATGCGTATTGCCTCGATATTGCCTTAATTTACAAGCATTACAAGCAAAGATGGATAGTGGCTAACAATATCAAGGCAATACGCACAGTATACACATATGCCAATTACAGACTGACCAGTTGCAGTCCTAAACATCAATGGGAATATTCAGACAAACAATACTAAGTGAATTTAAAAACTTCACCCCATTGCACAAGCAAGTGGCTATCAGGACTCAGTAGCTGAGTGGATAACGTGATGGCGTTTGAAGCGAAAGGTACTGAGTCGAGTCCCAGATTGAACATCAACTGTGAGATGCAGGTACATTCAGCTGACGAGTCTGAAATAGGACGAAACGCGCATCAAACTGGATTCCACTGCTAGCCACTATCCATCTTTGCTTAACATGCTTGTGAATTTAGGCTATATTGAGGCAATACGCACAGTATGTACATATACCAATTATAGACTGACCAGTTGCAGTCCTAAACATCAATGGGAATATTCAAACAAACAGTACTAAGTGTATTTGTCTTTAGGTTGTGTAAATTTACATAATTAAAACATCTACTCTATTTTCTTAATCAATTCCAGTCGGATGTGGGGAAACAATTCACAAATTCACTCAAAACAATCTTGGGACGTAAACAATATTTCCAAGTAAGTTGATAACTTCAAAAATTACTATTTAACTTCTTATTTACATTGCTTAATAATCTGTTCTTATCTTATAACTGAAAGTAAATTGTTTAGCTCTTCAATGATACAAGAAACCATAATTATAGCTGACTCTATCATGGAATGTAATGACAGGTCTATATTCGATAGAATTGTCTCATATTTGTATTAGGAAGATGCATAAAAGTTCTCGAAAATACACTGAGAAGCAACTTATTCATTCATCATTCAATAAACATTTTGCCAGAAACATCTACAAAGTGAAAAGTCATAGTTCTGATTGGATCATTACCCACATTTCTACTATGTTTAGTAGCGTTCCAGAAATTTCCGGAAAACCAAGGTCATCTAAAATACTCTAGATTTTCTGTAAATAAACGAACCCTGGAGTAAAACGTTTTTTCCATATTTCTCGCCCTTTCTCTTGTGTTCACGTTGTTGTGTAGATTTAACGTGTGTGTTACTAGAGAGCTTAGGAACCGAATCTAACGTTCAATTAGAAGACTTATCAATGTGTGTTCTTTTAAATATGTGAGAGCTAATAATATCTCATTTATACAACCGAAATATAACCCAATGAAATTCTTGAGTGGATAGCTATGATTCTAAGAATGTATATTCACTGAGATATACAAATAAACAACTAAAATGGTAAATGTCTGACCACTCCAAGTATTTTAAGTTTCAATGAATTGTAGGAATGCCAGAAGAAAAAGTATGGTCTGTAATTATACAGAAAATTACTACTTAGTAAATAAATATCACTAACTACATACATTTTGAAGAAGATAGTCAACATCATACGAAATTTCTATGATGGGTTGAACTGCAAAATCGTGCATGGGGGACAGCTCACAAACTTTTTTGAAGCAAAGACCGGTGTCCGGTAAGGTTGCATACTCTCACCCTTTCTCTTTCTCCTAATGATCGACTGGATCATGAAGACGTCAACATCTGGAGGGAAGCACGGGATACAGTGAACAGTAGGATGCAGCTGGACGATTTAGACTTCATAGACGATAAGACTCTTCTATCGCGCACGCAACAGCAAATGAAGAAGGAGACGACCGGTGTACCAGCAGCCTCAACAGCAGTAGGTCTCAACATGCGCGAAGGGAAAAGTAAGATTCTCCGATACAACACAACATGCATCAATGAAATCACAGTTGACGTAGAAGCTTTGGAGGATGAAAAAACCTTTACATATCTGGGCAGCATCACTGATGAGCACGGTGGATCTGATGCAGATGTGAAGGGGTGGATCAGCAAAGCAAGAGCAGTATATCTACAATTGAAGAACATCTGGAACTCAAAACAACGACATGAAAGTTAGAATTTTCAATGCAAAGATCAAGACTGTTCTACTGTATGGGGCGGAAACCTGGAGAACTACGAAAGCAATCATCCAGAAGATATAAGTGTTTATTAACAGTTGTCTATGCAAAATACTTCGGATCCGTTGACCAGACACTATCAGCAACAGCCTACTGTGGGAGAGAACAAACCAGATTCCAGTGGAAGAAGAAATCAGAAAGAAGCACTGGAAGTGGATAGGACAGAATTTGCGGAAATCACCCAACTGAGTCACAAGACAAGCCCTCACATGGAATCCTGAAGGCTAAAGGAAAGGAGGAAGACCGAAGAACTCACTACGCCGAGAAATGGAGACAAATATGACAAAAATGAACAAAAATTGGATAGAACTAGAAAGGAAGGCCCAGGACGCAGTGCGTTGGAGAATGCTGGTCGGAGGCCTATGCTCCATTGGGGGTAACAGGCGTAAGTAAGTAAGTAACATACATTTTTAACCAATCTCAAAATACAATAGAAATATTGTTAAATACTTTATGCTGATTGATTCAATGAGATTTTAAGTTTTCCAACGAGATTATTTAGAACAAATAGCAGTATAAACTCAGTGACTGACTGACTTAAATGTTAATTGCTAATTTAAACATTATCTGTCTCCATGAAACGTAGACTGTCTATACAAATGTGGTTAGTTTAAATCAACTAATTATATTTGAGGGATATGAAGAATCCGTTTTTGACATTGATGGTTTCATTCTTCATCGGAATAAAGTGGCAGTCATGACATTGAAAGCATTTATTGATTTATGTAAGAGTTGTTACAATCCATGATGGCTGAACGGTGTTCATTCAGTTTTGTATAATGACAGTCATGTATTGTTTCAAAACCACTTTTCACCTTCATTAACAAAATATACTTTTTATTATTTTCTATTCAATTTAGATTATTAAAACTTTTCATTTGGAGAATCTTTACAATCAAATGAGCGTAAGCCAGCGTTTAGCCCAAACTACTTTCAAACAATGGAAAAAGCTCAGAGATGAGAAACATACAATAGAGCTACACTCAGAATATATTCGTTTAAAGAAGAATAATAAAATTCATCATAACTTATGGAAATATGATATACCTGACACATTGAAGGTAATTTGTTCTAATAATCTTCCATTATTTTAACACTCAACTAACAACCCCTACTTCATTCGTGTAAAAATTAATGGTAAATACAATTCAGCTGACCATATTGAAGTTCATAGTGTGGTGTTCAAACAACCAAAATTCTTGTTTCAACTTAGGTGTCCTAAAACATTAAACCACCAATTCACGTTTAAGCATCGTTTGAGCTGTAGTTAACCGCAGCTCTATATTATTATATGCCAAGTGTAACAAAATCACAGGATACTGGATAGAAAACACAATCATAAAGGAAGATAGGACTTGAAATAAAAACTATACTCCAATATGAACATGTCTATCAAACGAACGGAAAAGTGATCGGTATGGTACTGTTCTAGTGTACAAGAACACGAGTGGGGAAAATCGAATGTTTATGAACACAAAATTATAGAAAATCTTAGCAAAGTCTGGGAACCAAACAGTATATAATTCTTTTGAAAAATATTAATTAATCGTTTCAGACTTCACTGTTCCTGCATTTCTACACCCATCACTCTTTGTTCGCGTTCTCGTTCTCTTTTCTTTGATCTTTTTAACCTTCTGCCACTAAGCATTTCACTTTCTATTGATGATACATATTACTTATATCCATCGACATCAATAGCACACACTATACTCGTTCCCCTTCAAAACAGTCGTGCTTGCGGTGGTTCTGCTCGCCGTGCCATATTATTCTTTACTGCAGTCTGTCCCACGCTCTCCATCAAAGTTTCGAGTCTGCGGCGCGCTGACCATCATAGATCCGTCTACCAGCCGGTGTCCGATGTCCGCCCAGCAGCTGCACGTCCCACTGCTTCTCTCCGTCGACAGCACCCACTAAAGCCAACGCCCCCCTCCATAACGCTCTACTCGACGTCACCTTCCCCCACCAGACCACTCCAATTAGCACCTCAGCTCCAGGTCCGCAACGGCGTCCACAGAACAAGACCCTTCCACCCCTCCTGGTTGGCAGCGACACCGAATGAAGCAAACGGGAACACCAGTGGGGAGAATTGAATGTATTTGAACACAAAATTACAGGACATCTTAGTAAAATCTGAGAACCATACAGTAAATTCTTCATTTGCAAAATGTCAATCAATCGTCTCAGACTTTACTGTTCCTTCATGTCCACAGCAATCTTTCACTGTTCTCGCTGCCAGGACTGATGAAACATATTACTTATATCTATCAACATCTGTAGCACACACCACATTGTAATTGAAAACTAAAATTATTTCAGTTAACTTCAGCCTTTATATAAATTCTAGTTTCAGTTTAATTAGAATTCAAGTTAGCTATTAATTTTGATTCATCATTCTTAAACCAAATAAGTATGTTTAAATGATTCATATGCATTTTCTTGTACAATTAGACGATTGAACTTGAAGTAACTGACTTTGAGAATGCTATGAAAGCTATTGATAAAAGATTAAAAATTGATAGTGGGAATTTCAAAATAACAGATGTAAGTAGTCGTTTTTATTTTATGATTGCCTCCATAAATGATAGGACGTTGTACTGTTAATATGAAGATTAAAAGTCATAAGTTTAAATCAAGAAACTATAACTGTAATACGACATGAACTTGATTTTCATTGTATGTTCATATATCAATTAGAGGACCAATGAACTTATTACGGAGCAGTAAGCAGTTATTTCTTTCTAGGCTTCTCAGGAGTACATACTAATGGCTTTCAATTATTATGTGTTGTAGTGCCGTGCTTCGATAATTGATAGCCTCGATAACCGTTATAATACAAGTCTTAACGGTGCATAACATCAGAAGGCAAAGGGAAGCGGCAACCACATTTTTATTGATGAATGATGCAGACCAGAAAGTTGTGAGCACATGAGCGAATGTTAGCGAGCGAAGCATACATGACACGTATTGGCGATGGCTGGGAAGCCAACTCGAGAGCGAAGCGAAAATAATGCGTATTGGAGATTGGCTGTGAAGCCAACTCGATTTAAGCAAGCGTTAGTCAACATTTATAGTCAGGCAAAAATGAGTGACAGACATATGATGAATAAGATACGAAGTGTACACATATACGCTCATATAAAAAGCACTCAAGGTTAATAAGCAAATGATGAACAAGATCAAAAGATGACTCAATGTACAGGTGAATTGGCTTGGCCAGTAGCTAGAATAAAGTATATGGGCTTAACATGTAAACTGATACTACAGTGTTTAGAACTATCATGATGTGTGAGAAAGCCAAATGTTCGATGTCTTTTTATGTATGAGTTTGTTGATATACTGGGCTGAGAAGTCTCAAACTTGAATAGTAAATTACTCAGATGTTTATCCTAGTTCATGATGGAAACCATTTTCAATCTACGAGAATGACTAGCAGAATAATCCAAGATGTTCGTTTTGCTTAATTTGAAACTCACTACTTAGATATACATACATCCCAGAGTTAAGAATTACATTGAAATTCTAATCTTGACACTATATTCCAAATGTCCTGAAACTTTAAATTTAAGACACCCTCCCATAAAGCTTACATACTTAAGTAGATTGATCACACGCATTTTTCAATATTACAAATAATTATGAACATGACTGTCGAAAAGTGCCCATTATTACTGCATCCAGCTTACCATATCAGAAACGACACGATTAGTGAACAAAGAACAATAACACTATTTTGTAGTTGAATTCATGAGTCAGTTAAAGTTAGACCACCATGGAAAACCTGGAATCACTGGACGACCGTTTCGTCCTAGTATGGGGCACATCCACGATCCCGCACGCACAACTCAAACGCAGGACCTATCAGTCTCACGAGCGAACACCTAACCTCTAGACCACTGAGCCGGCTGGAACCCGACTGTGTTATTGTTTAACTTTAACCAATCCAAGAAATTGTGCCACCATCCACCATTGTCTTCAGTGAGTTACTATCTCACAACAGACTTCGTTGAACTCCACTGGTCAATCCTTCTCACTAGAACTCCAGAAAATACCTCTTGTAGACGGTCACTAGTGAGCACATGAGGGTTATTATCAGATAGGGTTTTGTGGAGCTTTTGAAACATTTCAACGCCTAAGAATAGTTCAAGTCAATAAAACAGCTAAATCATGTTACTAACTAAAACTTTCCAGTTACTGAAATATTCTTTTCTTCTAATCCTATTCACTCTTTAAGTTGAATGATTTAACTACTTAAACCCATATGTTCTGAACTAAATTATTCAACTTATAATATGTAAATCCATTTGAGTTATGAAACTTTTCGATTATTTTAAAAATGCCTATTGATGTATTACAATTGTTATATTGTATTCCTTTACAGATTTTAGAAATATTTACCGGTTGGTATTTAAATATCAGTTTATTTATTGTATTGGCTGCTTTGGCTGAAAGATTTTACGGTTTAGAGTAAGCTTTATTATTATTGTAGTTTTCTTCATTTGTTAGATTGTACTGGTCACAGATTGATTCGAGTTTGAATAGCATTCCAAGAGCATTAAACAGATTTTCTTTAAATCTAGTTTGAGAGTCTTCAGCAGTGTATATTTACGATCAAATCTAAGACCGTTGCAATCTGCTGAAAACGCTTAAAAACTGGAATGACTGGGTGAGTGTTCCATGAAAAAATTCCAACTTCAAACGGTTTATGACAGAGCACCTTAAGTGGTCAGTGCTGATATGATTATTCATCTGAAATAATTTTTTTTTGAAAAATCTAATCTAAAACTAAACCAATTTACACAAAGCTCCTTCAATTGGAGTATAATTATTTAAGAAATTATGTTTTGTAATAAAGACATCAGGCGGAAAATATCATTACTTCCCTTGGTGAGATGGCAATAAATTGCAACTCAAGTGAATGATTCAGGTGGAGTTATGTCCGCTGAGCTAGATGGTTTGGTCGTAGAGCTTTCATTGTTCTTCTGAACAACATCATCAGTATAAACTTCAAGTAGTGGTGAAGTATTCGAATTTCTCTGCTTAGTTCAAGATTAATTTGATTGAAAATGATTAGAGAATGAATGTATTCCTCTCCTTGAGCAAACAAAAAGTTATATTTAATACAGCTGAACTTGTCATTTCGACACATAGAAGAAGGAAATTTCTTTTCAGTTAGTCTCTCATCATGACACTACGCTGACATCTAACAATAAAAAGTGAAATCAATACAAACTTAGTGATAATACATCCGTTTTTAAGATTATCATCTGTGTTTAACTTGTCAAAGAACAATTAAAATAGATCATTTTATACGTTATCATTTGATAGATGCACAACGTTATCTAAACATAGATGAATCATCTCAAGTGATCAACTATATCCTACCAAATTATCCATATGGTTTACGTAAACATCTTTACATTAGGGTTGAAGTCGTCGATATCCATTTTAACAAATTAGGTGTCTGCGTTCTTAGGAAACTTGTCTAACCGTTCTCTCTACCTTGGACACTGATGTAGCCGGTACTACAGTGAATTTCAAATATCTTGTTATTCATTATCTTCTATTTTTTTTATTTACAAGATTTCTAAAAAGCATTATTTCATTAAGAAGTTGATAAACCGTTAGTAGTATTCTGCTAATAAGCTTCAATTAAGCCCTTAACCTATAGGCCTCACATCTATTGACCTATAATCCAAAAATTTACAATACTAACTTTGGTACATTTGTATAGGCTTTTGATAATTTAATAAGGAACAACTGATGTGTAGTTTCAAAAGTCTACATCAATTATGACTATAGGCTACTTAATTGCATATATATATTTGACCTACTTTCCTAGTCGATAAATAAAACATATCTGAACATTCACTTAGTATTGTTTGTTTGAATCTTCCTATTGATGTTTAGGACTACAACTGGTCAGTCTTTTATTAGCATATGTGCATACAGTGCATATTGCTTCGATATAGCCTTAATTCATAAGCAATTGTAAACAAAGATGGATATTGACTAGCAGTGGAATCCAGGACGCGCGTTTCATCCTATTTGGGACTCGTCAGTTGGATGTACCTGCATCTCAGAGTTCATGTTCACCCTGGGACTCGAACCTAGTACATTTCGCTTCAAGCGCTAACGCGTTATCCACTCAGCTACTGAGTCCTGATAGCCACTTGCTTGTGCAATGGGGTGAAGTTTAAATTCACTTAGTATTGTTTGTTTGAACATTTCTTCACAAAGTATCGAATATACCTAAAGGTCTATCTACAGGAACCCGAGTTTATTCCATACACAAATCAATTTGTTGTTGGTAGTAGTAAAACACAAGTTAGTTAATATAATACTGAATACTTGATCAGTATTATTA
The DNA here is from genome assembly GCF_000237925.1 of Schistosoma mansoni. Lineage (NCBI taxonomy): Eukaryota > Metazoa > Platyhelminthes > Trematoda > Strigeidida > Schistosomatidae > Schistosoma > Schistosoma mansoni. The sequence continues at coordinate 149,029 of NW_017386063.1, forward strand.
TTACGTTTAGCATCCACTTAACAATATATTCTCTACATCTTATTGTATATCTTCAAGCATAATAAAACGTTTTTGGTAAGTAAACAGAACAATAGATATGAATTAAAATAAGCTGTACAAACAGACAAACAATATTGTTTTCAATTAGATCTTCATTACGTTTCACATTAGCATATGGTAATACTTTTGTAGTGAATATAAACCAATCATGACAATTTATGAGTTGATCTGAGCTAAACCACCATTGAAAACCTGTATGCCGTAACCAGTGGAGTTCAATCCGTGTCGCGTAGAGACAGGTATCTACTTTAGACAATGGATGATTGATTGCGCAAGACCATGGATAGTTTGAACTTAGACATTAATATAGTTAGAAGCTGGCTCAATGATTTAGAGGCCATAAAATTCGCGTGTGAGACGAAAGGTCCTAAATTCGAGTTCCGCGTACGGGATCGTGGATGTGCACTTCTGAAGAGCCCCATTCTAGGACGAAACAGCCGTCCAATGTTTCCACGTTTTCAATGGTGGTCCAGCCTAAATCGGCTCATAAATTCCACCATTAAAAATTATTCCAATCTCCACGAACCTCTATTCTAACTTATGAATAGATAATGACAATGCACATTAAATCACAATGAGTGAAAAAAAATGTAAATAAGGTGATTATAGAAGATTTTTAAATTATAGTTAATGTCCTTATTTCTAACTACACAAGTGGTTTAAAATGCTAGGGAACACAACATCCCTCGAGGTCATCCATCAATTAGGTTAAGTTGTTTTTCTGTGTTAGCTAGTTGATGATTCAGTTAATGAGCTATAATTCCTGATGATGTAGTAGTAGTAGTAGTAGTAGTAGTAGTAGTACTTCTGCAAAGGTATACCAGTAAGAATCAGCACAAATTTGAACTGTTTCCATTTACAAGGTTTCACAAGTTGAATATACTGCGTTTGATTTTCACACATTTCAGCACTCAATACATCAACTTCTTAACAAATCAAGTAATATCATATATTTACATCCATTTTGATTAACATTAAAACTCTATTTATTAAATCTTTCATCTTATAAACTGTCAACATTCAATTTTTGTACTTTTTAAAATCTATTCTAGATCAATTATTGGTAATAATGTACATAAAATTGGTACACAATCATTGTGTATGAAAATAAGGAAAGCAAGAGTAAGTGTTGTAATAATAATAGGAGTTATCAAATTATTCATTTACTTAAATGAATTTGACTATAAAGATCTAATCCATTCAACATGTAATTGAATGTTATTTACAATGTTCAAAGAAAAACTGTACTCTTTAGTATAAGTATAATGTATGGATATACTGAATCAGAATCAAGAATGAGATATTATATAGTGAACGAGGATACAATTGAAGACAACTGAATGTATTTGAAAACAAAATTACAGAACATTTTAGTCTAAATCTGAGCAGTGAATAGTTAATATACAAAATGTCAATCAGTTGTTTCAGAATTCGTTGTTCTTTCGTTTCCACACCAATAGATTTTTGTTCTTGTTCTCTTTTCTTTGATGTTCTTAACCTGCTGCCTCTAGGTATTTCACTTTCGACTGATGATATATACAACTTATATCTGTTGACATCAGTAGCACACACTTCAATTTAGTTGTTTTGATAAAATGTTAAAATCATTTATAAAAAACAATGGTGTAATATGTTTAAAATGATGACAATAACCTATTTATATTGTCATCATAGGCTTAAGTTGTTAATTTTGAATCAAAATTTTCCTTTTTTTTCCCCGTAGATTGTGAACAATCCCCCTTAATCCTGACTATACCGAGAATGATGAATTTATATATCGTTGTTTCTTTTTATGACTTACAAGCAGAGTAGCTAGTAAAATATGCTGTTTCGTTCTTCTTTTTTTTTTTCCGTGAACTAACTATAAACAAAAATTATTTTTTGATTGATCAAGACACGAACACCGTTGGATGCCGGCTCAGGGGTCTAGAGGTTAAGCGTTCGCGCGCGAGACTGGTAGGTCCTGGGTTCGAACTACACGAGATGAGGTCGTGGGTGTGCACTTCTGAAGAGTCCTATACTAAGACGAAACGGTCGTCCAGTGATTCCAGGTTTTCCATGGTGGTCTAACTTTAACTGACTCATGAATTCAACCATAAAATGATCAAGAAACTTAAAAACTCATCGGGTTTTTTATTTGAAACACTTTCTTATTATTATACTTAGGTTATTCAGATAATTGAATATTTTCTTAAAAGAAATAACAGTGAGATATTAAATGATACTTCTAGTGATTTATAAAATTTTCCAAAGTAGTATGGATCAAAAAGACAGAAATATAAAAGGAAATATAAAATTCCTCAAAGAAGGCTAAAATAGGCTCTGAAAACACTGAGACGCATCTTATTCACTCAACATTCAATAGAAGATTTGCCAAAAAACATCTAGAAATTGAAAAGTCACATTTCTGATTGGATCAATACCCACACTCTTACTATGTTTAGTGGCGTTCCAAAAATTTCCGGAAAACCAAGGTCATCTAAAACACTCTAGATTTTCTGTAAATAAACGAACCCTGGAGTAAAACGTTTTTTCCATTTTTCTCGCCCTTTCTCTTATGTTCACGTTGCTGTGTAGATTTAACCTGAGTATTATTAGAGAGCTTAGGAACCAAATCTAACGTTCAATTAGAAGACTTATCAATGGGAGAATAGAAAATGAATACATTTACAGATAAAGCAACAAACTAAAATTTAGAAATAAGAGAATATATGAGTTTACAACAAATAGTTTAACATTATATATTCAAAAATGTTATGGGATAGGAATTCATTCATTTATATTACTGACTACCTATATCAATATGTTAACGAGCTTCTAAATTAATCATACATATATAATCTAATGGTTGAATTCATGAGTCAATTGATGCTAAACTACCATAGAAAATCTGGAAGCACTGGATGGCTGTTTCGTCCTAGTATGGGAGTCCTGATCAGTGCGTAACTACGATTGAGCTCGCAGGATTCGAACTATTAAATTACTATAATATCCTCAAAAACCCTTTCTGAATATATATAATAATTTATAAAGATTTCGTTATGAAATACCAGATATTATTATTTTATAAACATAAAAATTGAATGAAATATAATGTACCATTTTGAAATTACTATTACTGTCGTGAACAGAATACGGGTGGGGACTATCTCACCAAATTCTGATAACCATACAGTAAACAGTTAATTTGCAAACTATTAATCAATTATCTCAATCTTGACTGTTCCATGTGCAAATATCAGTCCGTCCTGATTTATATGCCGTTGGGGCGTTATCGACTAACGGTTATCAGGATGAGCAAATTACGAAGTTTAAGGATAATATCGAATATCGACCACCACAACCAATTTCCTGGGTTACGATATATAGACCAAGATACTTTAGAATTTCAAATTATTCAGCAGCATTCGAACCGTTTTATCTTCTAACTTATACATATTACTTACAATATATCAGTAGTAACGAGAATATATTTATTATTTTTACATTACCATAGGAATTATTCATACTAATCGGAGGATTGGATAGAAAACAATATTTTCAACAATCTTATGTTTTTGAACCAATTATCAAATTAAGAAGCAATGAAACAACCAATAATTTAAATCCAAACGATGGTGACCCAGCTTCATCAATTTGCTCTTATAATAAATCAACTTTTCAAAAATCTAATCCATTTGGACATATTGAAGTGAAAGATTTAAAGGTATTCTTTCATGCTGCTAATATATCACAAGTTCATGTACAAGAATTGATTACATCATTAGACCATAAAAAGAATGGAACAATTGATTTTGTTACATTTCTGGAGTATCTTCCCTTTTTTGTTGAATCCCATCAACATATTATATATAATCCATATCTAAATAAAAATATATTCAATGTATAAAAGTAGTTGTTTTAAATGAATGATTTAGTGAAGACTGGTGTCATTTTATAGGTTTTATTTGTCACTGATTGATTGTAGTTGGGGTACCACTGAAAATCATGAGACATCAGACAGATGGTTCATTTAATATGGAAACCTTTAGCAGTTAGCACTAATGACCCACCTAGCGATCGAATACAGAAACTTTAAGTGACTCAGCAAACGTTTGAATTGAAACCGGAGGATCCTGGTCTAGATATCTAGTGGGGTCATGGGTACAAAGTGACGGATGATCCTTCACTTTGATAAAATAGCTATTCAGAACTCCGTGGTTTTACCGATCGATGCACATAACTTTGTATGCTAAGCGTCCCATATAGTAATAAACACTACTACTATTAAGTGATACTCTAAATAAGATCGGTCTGCAACGAATAGAAATCACATGTATGTTTTATTTAATATACTACGCAAAATTATTTGATAAATTTTGATGTTGATTTGTTCTCTGAGCTGGATGGTTGGGTCGTGGAGCTTTCATCGTCCATCCAGCTCAGAGAACAAACCAACATCAACATCACCCACCTGAGCTACAAATCTTCTCCACTATTTGATAAATTTTTGACAAAACTAGTTAGAATTACATACATACTATATGAACAAAGTACTTTGGATATTTTATGTTTGAAATCAGTTGTGAGTGAATCAATAAAGCAGCTCTCATGAATGCTAAATTGTTCGACAATGTAACTCACTTATTGCCTAGATTTAATCTCAGTCTAACTGAACTTGCATAACCTTCTTCCTCAACATGTCTAATATAAATACTATAAACCTTCAGAAACACAGCAAACTAAATTGAATAAAGTTGAGACACACCTCAATCTATTTCAAACGCTAACCATAATGTTGACAAAAATCTACGTTGATAAAGTTGTATTACCTATTTTCCAAATGAATACTTGTGTTATATTGTTGTAGATCAGAACGATTGGCACTGATTGTTCAATCTCACCATTATAGACATTCATTGACTGGAAGCTCCAATCAGATTCTAACAGTATAATTTAGACATTGTAACTTTTCTGTTTCATGTATTATCAGTAGAAAATAGTGTGAATTCAATAACTTCTTATGAACCCTGTTATCAGTGAAACTTAGAACTAAGTCGTTAGACATCACGTAATGGTTATTCTGTTTGTTTCTCTGAACGATCTTTTGTATTAAATCATTGTTCATTGTAAAATTCATTATACTTAAGTTTATGCCCAATGATTGGTTCAACATATACCTATCAACTCACTTTAATCTTATAAATTGTGTTCAGATAACAAGTACGTTTTACATGCTACACAGATGAATTACGTCTAACGAGAAATATCATTAAAAGCATACTTTCAGCTTTGTAATAGAATTTAGTTATCCGATTATATAAGTCATTGCGATACTGAAGCTCGAATTAGGATTTAGTTATGATTATAAGTATGTAAGAAATGATCATCATCACCTGTGTGCTAGTTACAAATGATCTAAATGAATATACACTTCAACCGAAAATCTTTACCCGAGCTGCATTACTTACCATCTGTTTGCATAAATGTGTAATCGAAATATAGCTATCCAAAACAGTATTCTTAGTCGATCTTTAATTCTCAAATTAGTGCTATCAGCTTTTAGAATATAGGCGAAAACAAGTGGGATGAATATCTTATCACTCCTCGTCAATATCAAGCAGGACCAACAACGAGCACCACATTGCATAGCACGTTTCGTCTGCAGGAAATTCTAAAACTGATATGACTGATATCCTTGGACATTTGGACGTACTCGAATACGTTCGCTAAGTCGCCATAATTTAACTGTTTTCGACGGTGATCATTGTATTATACAGAGTGATAAAAGACGAAATGAGAAACGATAGAAGCCTTTGATACTTTGTCGCAGATTAATGACTCTTGATTACTTGGTGATTGTAATATCATCGTGAGAAGGATTATCATACTGTGTTTGGACATTTTGGTCAGTGGGGTTGCTTTAGTCACATTTATTTCGTTCTTGTTGTTATTTCGGCCCGGGTAAAACAGTTTTATCAAACTTTATTGATATTCTATCAATAACAGCCAAGCTTGGTATGTATCACTTACAGTAGCTATCAATCGAGGTCTAAAGAACGTCTGTCTTTATCTATTTCTTCTGTCGATGTCCTGATGTCATGGAAAACTGTGCGTAGTTTTGAAAGCGTGCTTCGTACAAGATATTTAATAATAACTGGCTTTAGCTTATCTGTTCTTCTTTGAATAAGTTAAGAAGTTTTAGCCTTCCAATCATTTCAAGTTCTCGAAGTGCAAAGTGAAAGTTGTAGAAAAAGACTGAAAGCAAGACATCGATTACTACTAAAGATCTAGCTCCAGAATGTGTGGGCCTGAAATTATCCGTGCAGGGATAGCTGGATTGCATATCATATCAACTTCCTTTTCGATCCCCAAGTTTCAGATTACATCCTCGAGCCAAACTTTCACGTGAACAGAATACTTCTGAACTAAGTATTCACTGGATAAGATATAGTCTGGTCGTACTGGTTGTGAAATTCTTGTTTTATTACTTATTAGTAATCAGGAACATCCCATTTTTGGATTCGCATTGATTAACTTGATTGTCAACAAGCTAACTATGTCCTTATTGGTTAAAACGGATTTTACATGGAGAGTTATTTTGAACTCTTTATTTTTACTTTCGACTGGTTTACGACTGACTGTTGTTGTATTACCACCTTGAATGAACGCTTAACTTCAACTACTTATGATTTGTCATAGAACCACATATATTATTTATATATACTAATGTACAAACATTTCCGAATAACCAAGACAGTCTTGTGACTCGAAAAGACCTCGGGTACACTATTCAAGTGAATTCAACTGTGATTCTTCTCAGTTTGACATTGTTATTTCAAATATCTTCACCGAAGTAACCTGAATCAAAACAAGGAATAAAGAGATGATAGTTGGCGAGAAGAATATATTTGATTGTAGGTAACGGTACCGCAACGCAGGATTTTTCAAATGACTAGTTGAAGTGTCAGAAAAGTCTCACCACAAGTCGAAACGTTATATAGTGAAGATGTTTGACCAGGTGCCTTCATTCATTAAGGTCAATCTATAGCAACCATCCTACGATCAATTCCGATTATGGTTAATTTTGGTTAAGCCTTTCGATTAACTTACTTAACAGGCCTGTGTCATTTGGATAATAACAATAACAATTTGCCCTTATTAAATTTGACTATAAATTGCCTATGTAATTGCTTGCTACTCACTTGCTGCTCGCTCGCTCGCTGATCTTCGCTCAGGTGCTAGTAGCTTTCTGGCCTGAGTTATTTGACAATTAACTGTAGTTACTGCCTCTCTTTGCCTTCTGATTTTATGCACTGTTAAGATTGGAACTATAACGGTTATCAAGGTGAACGATTAACGAAGCACGGTACTACAAATCATAACAACTATGTTCAACAAAACTATTTGTTTTAAGGAGCCATTTATCACTAAACACTTATCTGGTATATGGCTGAAGAATCTTTATTTATCTTATGTACATTTAACTTTCAACCAACAGTCTTATAAAATGCACCCATGTTTGTATCATTCACCAAAGAATAGTTTCTAACTTGCCTTGAAAATGCTTTCTAAACTAATGAATAAAACTTTCCAATCTTCACCCTCATCTCAGTAGACACTTCAAAATAGAATATCTAAGGAGTCATATCCGTATCAAATGAATACTGTTATTTTTTGTTTTAAAAAGCAAAGTGATTTTTATCAGTAATGTTATATTTGCCTTAACAACAAACTGATGATAATAGTGTTCCCTTCTATTGGTTTTCATTGAATTCCATTCCAGGTAAAATATACTTCATTAATAATTGATTATACTGTTGAATTTTGTCAACTGAAAGTCTATCTGAACAGAATGTCTAGAAGATGAAAAATATGTATTCAACAATTTATGAATATACAGTTGAAATCATGAGTCAATTGAAGCTAGACCACCAAGGAAAACCTGAAAGCACTGCTTGACGGCCGTTTCGTCCTATTGTGGGACTCCTCAGCAGTGCGCATCCACGATCTCGCCTCACGAGATTCTAACCGAGGACCTACAAGTCTTGTTTTTATCAATAAAAATATTATGAGACTTGAATATGTTTATCAGAAAAAGTCAACTGAAATGAATTATTGAAGAACTCATGTTTGAATGACCAAATTTACAGCTTATACATCACTGTCTATCATATTAAGTGATAATTGATAAAGATATGTAGAAGTTAGTCTTCTAGTATCGATCTAGCTCATATAGTTCTCATTCTTATTGCCCCTCAGAGTTTATTGATCTGATCGCTTCCATCATTATGGATCACGTAGTATACAACCAAGTTATTTTCAGGAATTTATAAAGCATATTTCAAACAATCATCCTGAGAAAGGAAGTAACAGCGAGGTTACCTTAACAACAGATGATTCAGAATAGTCAGAAAGTGTGTGTCACTTCAGCAAACCTGACACTAAAGTATAGTATATATTGTCCTAGTGTCCGATTGAAAGTTTAGTCCCTCATGAATCTTGAAACTAGTTATAATATAGATAAACAAGAAATCATTTATATGACGTAGCGAATGTCACCTATCTAGTGAAATGTTCAGAGATATACAAAATGAGACTATTACAAACACAATACTGAGCAGCATATATATATATATATATATATATATATGGTGGTTAGCATTGAGATCCAGGACATGCGTTTCGTCCTATTTGGGACCCGTCAGCCGGATGTGCCTGCACCCCAGAGTTGATGTTCACTCCGGGACTCGAACCCAATGAAAGACTGATCAATTGGAGACTAGAACATTAATGGAAACATCCAAACAAACAGTACGAGATGAATTAAAACTTCACCGCATTGCATAAGCAGGCGCCAAACAGGACTCAGTAGCTAAGTGGATAAAGTGATGACGTTTGAAGCGAACGGCACAGGGTTCGAGTCCCGGAGTGAACATCAACTCTGGGATGCATACCACTGTTTTATTTGAGGCTTACCATTCATATGGATAATTTGTCCCTTTATAGATGACTAGTTTATGATCTTAGTTTTCCTAATTTTTTTTAACCATTTCAAAGTATTCATGTCAAAACTATTCTGAGAGTAATTTGACCTAGACTGTAAAATTACCGAGAAATAAAGAAAACATTGGATAGCTATTTCATCCAAGTTCGAAACTCCTTAATGGTATCCGCTCAAAACTTTACATATCATGCAGTCAAAAGATCATCAGAATTTGTCACAAAGAAAATAGGTTGAAGCATCTGAGTTGGAATTTAGTACTTCAAATTCTTTATCTTCAGTCAAGTTGCGATCAAACACTATCTTCATACAACTTCATCAGTGAGTTATTGTCGTTTGATTACATAACCTTTTTTTTCTTTTCTTCAACTTGGAGAAAACGTTTCACTGTTCAAGTGTTTAAATCGCTTTTCATAACTATTAGTATTTTTTATATTTTTCTAGTGTTTATCACAAATAGATTGTAACTACAGAACTACTAAGAAGTAAATAAGTAATAAACAATTGATTCTTCTCAGTTTACGATGTTTCCAACAGACTGTGCTTGTGTTTGGAACGTTTGATGAAGATGAAATCTTTGCCGGGAATAGTCTTGATATTCTTTAATCCTATAACTAATGATATTCATGAAAAAATTTGTTAAATATCTTTGGTAAGACTCACTAGTATTGTGCAATACATGTGTCTAACATGCGAATTAATTTTGTTTTTCTGTCTTTTGATAATGTCTGTATATAAAAGAAAAAGAAAAAGGCAAATTAATAATATTTCTCAGCCAAGTTTGCTTGCAGACAATAATGGGATTAAAGAAGTGTGTTATGTCTGATTTAGAACTTCCCAGCTGAATGTAACTGGATCACATTGTTGATATTCATACGGAAACTCGAACCCATTGGTTCTTTCTTCAAATGCCCTGTGTTTTCCATTGAGGGAATGGCCATCATTTTTTTCGACCAAAATGAATTTTAAATAATTTATAACAGCTTGAATCATACCGTTGTTGGTGCTAAGGTCTCCAATTGCTTAGTCTTTTTTCAGCATACATGCATCCTGAGTGGATTGTCTTCATTTGGCCCTTAAGTCAAATGCACTTTTATGGAAAAGTTGAACTATGGTCAGCTTGTAACTTAATGGTGATGTGACTACAATCCGTTTAGAATCCACATGTGCCAAAACAACAGTTATCAAAGGTAAGATTTCTACCTTTACAAATTACACTAATATGTAAAAGTCATTACAAGATTCTGCGAAAACTTATGACTTTGAATGATTCATTACTATTAGTGACATTTGTCTTATGCTTGATAGGGTTAAACCCCAGTTGTTGTAGATTCTCCTAAGAACTAACATTGCGTGCATTCTGCTGAGATGTTAAATAACTATAGGTAATTTGTAGGGCTAAACATGATTTTTTTGTAAATTCGATACACTAGCAGAAGCCTCTGCATCAGTAGACCTCAACATACACAAGGGAAAGAGCAAGAATCTCAAACAAAACGTGGAGAACATCAATTCAATCACACTTGATGGAGAAACTCTAGAAGAGGTGAAAGCTTTCACATACCTGGTAAGCATCATCGATGAACAAAGAGGATCTGATGCAGATGTGATGGCAAGGATTAGCAAAGTAAGGACAGCATTTCTACATTTGAAGAACATATGAAACTATCAACCAACATCAAACACAAAAACTTCAATAAGAACGTCTAGTATACGGAAATGAAACTTCGAGAACTACTACGACCATCAACAAAATGTACAATTATTTATAAACAGTTGTATACTCAAGATACTCAATGTCCGTTGACCGGATACCATCAGCAACAACCTACTGTGAGAGAGAACATACCAACTTCCGGATGAAGAGGACAAGCACTAACATGGAATCCTGAAGGAAAACGAAAAAGAGGAAGGCTAAAAAACAAATTGAGTCGGGAATTGAAGGCAGTCACGAAGATGATAAATAGCAACTGGAAACAACTGTAAAGGATTGCTCATGAGAGAGTTCAATGGAGAATTCTGGTAGGCGGCTTATGATCCTACGCAACGGGCATCAGGCGTAAGTAAGTAAGTACACGATAAACGAACTCACCGATATTATCATCAAATCCTCACCATCGCAATTCGCTCTAAACTTTGAGTGACTATACTTTGTTTATTCGTTAATCACAAACTTGCGCCTCCTTCAAAACGAGACTACATTTTTATTGATTTATTTTATCATGCTCTTGTTACTGTTCCACAGATTGTTTTATTGTTTCCATCGTAAATGAATGTTTTATTTCACACTTTTGTACGGATTATATTTATTTATATTTTAAAAACAGATTGTAATCAGTGACTATATATCTAGTTGAGTGTTTTGAGTATAACCCTGAAACAGTTCAGGGACTTACCACAAGAATTCATCTGTAGGCAAAATTAATCTAACATGTAATATTATAATGGCAATAGTCAACATTTGTATATTTGTGTCACGAAAAGTAATACAATGAATCAGAAGAGGTTTTTGTGGAGATTTCAGTATTTTCATAGTTGAATGCATGAGTCAATTGAAGCTAGACCACAGTTTCATAGTTGAAAGCTTCAATTGACTTATGCTTTCAACAATGAATCAATCAGAAATCAGCCTGAATGATAGTTATAAGTGAATGACCAAGAAATAGTTTACAAATCTAAGGAATTAGAAATACACCATTGGAAAATTATGTATCCATTATCATAATTACATACTATACCTCACAACATAGGTCAATAAAACTGACCTTCAATTTTCATCCTTTCAAGTATATACTTTAAAAATGAAACTCCTAACATGTATTCAACAGTCTTTTGTGGAACCTAAAGTACAAAAAATGTTATCAAACAATTTTGATAATCGAATCTAATACAACAGATGTTTTATCATTCAGAGATGAAGATAAATTCAATACAGGAATCCAACACAGTGTGACAGCAGTCAAAAAGAAGGAGGATTTCTATTTTTCATTTTAATGAATGTAAGACTATTCTTCAAATACTCAAAAATGATTATCTGTTTGTGAAACTGTGTTAGTATTTATAAGCAAAGATGGTTAGTGGCCAGTAGTGGATTACAGGAGTCCTATTTGAGAGTCGTCAACTGGATTTAGCTGCATCTCAAAGTTAATGTTCACTCCAAGACTCGAACTCATTACTGTTCGCTTCAAACGCCATCACGTTATCCACTTAGCTACTGAGTCCTGATAGGCACATGTTTGTGCAATCGGGCGAAGTTATATTCACTTGGTGTTGTTTACTTGTATCTTCTCATTATTATTTAGGACTGCAATTGATACAAGTCAACAACACCAAGTGAATGTGTTTGTATTTGCTTGATTGAATTTGAAAATTATTTTAACGATATATTCTTTTTAGAATGATTCAAGAAATTGAATATTTTGGTTATTTACCTTTAAATGTCTATTAATAGAGAGTATAACGTATTTCTAAAGTGGTTGATCTCATAGTTGTATGGTGTTTTTCATGATGGATTGACTCCATACTTTAGTTATTTCATGCTTGTTTGTGGCTTTTCAACAATGAGCACTCATGAGTTTGGTGAGAATCTATCTATTTGCCCATCGATAAACCTGTTACTAATTCAGTAATCTAAATATAATCCATTCACATTGGGTAGACTTGAAATCATAATACTGAAAAAAATAGCATCAAATTACTGTGAAACAGTTTTCCACTAACTTATAATTGTCATCATCCAAGAGTATATATTCCAGTTTACTGAATCATCGAACCAAAAACGTTCAACTAACATATACTCATTAAACGTTACCAGGGAACTTCAGAAATTCCTAAAACGACAACTAGAAGTAAGGCTAATTTTTAGTCAGTCAGGATACAGGTGACATAAATGAATAATTTATGTCATAAAAACTCAAAACCAACAAGGTTGGAATCAATAAAATGTGCTTTTATGAAAGAAAAAATATCTATTAATACCATTAATCAGTATGGGGTTGTAGAAGTTATTATGTTTTTATTGAGATCATGAACCGATTGATGTCTAACCTCAACCAATCTACAAAATTACGCGACCATCTTCCATTGTACTGAGGTAGATACCTATCGCTACCTGAAACGAATTAGCTCCACTGGTCACAGCCTCTCACTAGAACTCCCAGAATTCCCTCACAAAGCTAGTCACTAGTGAGCACATGTTAATTGTCAGTACTGGGTTGTGTGAATTATTATGTTTTTGATTGAGATCATGAACCAATTGGTATTAGACTACTATTGAACACCTGGAAGTACTGGACGACCATGGATTAGTTGAGGTTAGACATTGACACCGTTGAATGCCAGATCAGTAGTTCAGAGGTTAGGCGTTCCCACGCAAGACTGAAGGTCCTGGGTTTGAGTCCCGCGTTCGAGATCGTGAGTGCGCACTACTGAGGAGTCCAACAATAGGACGAAACGGCCGTCCAGCGCTTTCAGGTGTCGAATGGTGATATAACAACAATCGGTTCACGATCTCAATTAAAAATTTAGTACCATCGAGTTTAATAAAATAACAACTTACTGATACTGTCGTGAATATCAATAAAATAATAGGATAACTATAGTTTATATAATATTTCCAAATTCCTATTAGTTCACTGATCAGTTCATTGCCTGAAATTTTCAAATAACAATTGTGAAAATTAAACAAAAGTACTACATATAGAGGCATATTGCTATGAGAGTATTCATAACATAGTCAAATTCAACCACAGATGAAGTGATATGTAAGATCGTAGATGTTATTCAAAGCATACTATTTCTTATTGAAATCGTGAACAGATCAAAGTTACACCAGTATTGAAAGCCTGAAAGCACTGAAAGGCCATCTGGTCCTAGTATGAGACTCCTCAGTAGTGCCCATCCACGATTCTGAACGCAAGAATCAATGCACGACCTTCGGTCTCACGCAAATGCCTAACCTCCAGACTTTTGAGTCAGCATCCAATGATGTTTGTGTTTAACCTCGAATAATCCACAACATTGCACGACCATCGTCTTCGGTGGATTATTGTCACACATCCGAGTGAGATTAGCTCCACTTGTCACATCTTCTCATTAGAATTTCGCAAATCTCCTCTCAAAGCTGGTAACTAGTGAGCACATGATAATTTCTTGTACGAGTTTGTGGGGATTGTTGGATTTCATTTAAGCCACTCTACTTTTCATTTCGTTAAACGATCCTATCAGATAGTGTATCGTGTAATCAACACCCGACAGACAGAGTAAATCTACTTCCCATTATTGTAATCACTTTATTTTACAATTTAAAATGCGTAATCAAGTAGAAATAGTCTTAACTTCTTAAAACTCATAACAGTACCATGTGTTAACTTGATATCTTTTTGATATTCCCCTTTGCAAGTAAGTTAACAGATTTTCATAACTGTTTCAATCAGAACTTTTTCAGTGTAACTAATGATTACTTGACTTACCATTTAACTTTTCCAATGGTCTGCGAAGAGTACGCATAGTGTTACGTAATACCTTTTTCTGGTGAAATTCAAACAATATTGTAAGATGAATTATTTAGTGCAAACATTTAGCATAATAAAAGACTTCCCTAAGTAACTATGAATCTAGTTTAATGCAATATCGTCTAATTCAATATATAATTCATTTCTTATCATCTGGATGCATGATTGATAAGAAGTCTATCTTAGTTAGACATCATCATCTTAGAATGTTGTTCGGTGAAGCTAAAATTTCTGAACTCCTAAATTAGTTTCCACTACTACCTAGTTGACGAATGAGGAGAGTGTAGATACATCACCTGTCCATGCTCCCATGTCTACTCAAGATCAAGTGGATCTTAGAACATAACGATAGTTTGAACAGTTTCAGTGGATAGTTTGTTTTGTATTCGAACACTCTCCCACTCGGCATTTCACTTTCGATTAGTGATACATACTACTTGTATCTGTCGAGATCAGTAGCACACACCATAATATCAATAGCTAAAGCAATAAATATTTACAGTAAAATGTAATGGTCGCTAGCAGTGGAATACATAAAGCACGTTTCATTCTAGTTAAAACACATCAAATAGATTCATCTCAGTGTTTATCTTCATACTGAGACCTGAACACAATGCTAAGAATTCAGTACTCACTACTTCAGAGAACAGTGCGTTATCGTTTAAAACTAATATCGCTGAATTAGAGTCTTAGTGTGAAAGTGATGTCCAAACAAATAAGAAGAAATATGATCTCAGAGTTTCCTAGTCAGCCACTAAATTTGTGATTAAATGACATTATCACAGCAGTTCTTTCAAGATGTACATATACACACAAAGATTAATCATTTATTTAACCTTTACAATGAAAGAATACAGGACCTTACAGATATTAGTTTGAATACTTGCCATGGCATAAAATGATTATCTGAGTAACTGACAACCGTCAGTTAGCTCATAAGGCAAGTGTAGTCTTTCTCATCATAAGCAAACTTTTACTAAATCTCGCAACTCATAGAGTTTGATAGTATTCCATTAATTTCTTAGTTGAAGAATTCTGGATGGGTACTTATATTTCAGCGCACAAACAGTAACCAAAGTTGAAAATTGTTAATCATTGGTTCGTATAGTAACGTCCAAGTTACAAATTACAGATTTAAAGAATTAATGATCTTTACTGCTGTATATTAATTGGACAATGAACTCTACTGAGATTTTTGAATAACCTCTCATTTTCTACTTGGTAATATAATGAGAGAACAGTGCTTCTAAAACATTACTAATCACCAAGGACAAACTATGTTATACTACAAATTAATTAAGATTTTATAATCTCAGTTATGAAAATCATGGTTGATCAATTTAAGGTATTAAACAGCTTGTGTATTTATGTTTTCATGTTTAATGATGTTTGTGTACATATCTTAGAGGTTTTATCGCAGACATTAATAATTTGTTCAACTTACTTCACAATATTCAATAACAGTAGCCGTTTCAATTCCAGAGTTTATCAGTTGTCTATATGAAAATAACAGTCAAAATTCATCAGTTCACATAGGATCGTCGATAAAGATTTCATAGTTGAATTCATAAGTCGGTTAAAGCTAGACCATCATGGAAAACCTGAAAGCACTGGACAGCCGTTTCGTCCTAGTAAGGGACTCCTCAGCAGTGCTCATCCACGATCTCGCGCCAGAAGGACTCGAACCCAGAACCTTCATTCTTGCGCAAGAATGCTTAACCTGTAGACCACTGATCTGGTATCTAATGGTGTTAATATCTTACTTCAACCAATCAACGATATTGAGCCACCGTCCACCATTTTCTTCAGTGAGTAACTGTCTCACAACAGACACAGTTGAACTCCACTGATCCCATACTAGGAAAAAACGGCCGTCCAGTACTTTCAGGTTTTACATGATGGTCTGGCTTTAATCGATTCATGAATTCAACTATTAACTTACTACAATCTCCATAAACCCCTATTCAGATAAAAATATGTTTAAAACGATTAAGGTTAACAGTTGCTAGATTATAAGAAACATTAACGACATAGATTAAATGAAGTTTCAATGAGCTATAGGATTTGATATGTCAATTTTACTTCAGTAGTTATGTGTATGTGATATTTTTCACGGATTGATCTCACTTGAGGTACCCTGTGAAAACCAGGAAGTACTAAACAGCTGCTTCGTCCTAATATGATATTCTTCAGAAGTACGTACTCACAAACCATCAAAAGACCAAATCCAGGACTTATAAAAAACCTAGTTTAGGGTCTAATAAGACATATTTTTGTTTTATTCTTTTCATGTAATCGACAAGAAATATTTGACAAAGACTGCAAACATTTTTAAGGTATATGTAAGGTTTTCATATAAAATAAGATAAAGTTATGATTTCTTGAACTGTCATGTAAAGAAATTAAAACAGAATTTCGCTGTTACTACTAAATGATAATAGAACTAAACGCAGTGAAATACTAGTCGTACAACAAGCCTTATAAGCAAAGATGGATGGTGACTAGCAGTGGAATCCAGAACACGCTTTTCGTCCCATTTCGAGCTCGTCAGTTGGATGTAACTGTATCCCAGAGTTGATGTTCACTCCGGGAGTTTAAACTTCACCACACTGCATAAGTAGGTGGCTTTCAGGACTTAGCAGCTAAACGGATAACGTGATGGCGTTTGAAGCAAACGATACTGGGTTGGAGTCTCAGAGTGATCATGAACTCTGAGATGCAGACACATCCAGCTGACGAGTCTCAAAGAGAAAGAAACGCGTGTCCTGCATTTCAGTGCTAGCCACTATCTATCCTAGCTTATAAAATAGATTTTGAATTAAATATTTGAGTTTCTTTTTTTAAAAAAAGGAATTGAACGTACCTCATATTTCTGACGGCTTCACTGATATCTAGATCTGGTTTACAGAGAATGATATTTATTATAGCATTTTGAACACTACAGAAAATTAAAACAAGAAAACGTAGTAATATTCAAATTAGATAAAATATACAGTGTTGATGTTTACATTTCATGAACATGTTATAAAATGGGTTAGAACCATTCAAATTCCATAAAGATCCCATATCTATATAATAAGTTAAATATGTGTCAGAGAGCTATGTTCAGTAAGTAAGCTGGTTTGTTAAAAAGATTACTTTGGATTTTATTGTCAGCATGAAGTACTTTAAGTTTTGAGGAAACTGATGTTTTGTGTGATTCACCCTCGTGTTATATCTTGTGGCCGAGTGGATGACTTGCTAATGTGTGACTTGATGAGACCGCCAATCAGGGAGCAGCGAATTATCGAAAGGAACAGTAACACACGAAACCGTACGAGCAGTCTACAGTGCTAACTGATCCTGCGATCTGCTTAGCCCAGCCAGTTAAGTCCAAAACACCAATAACAGCCTCAGTGGTATGAATCATTGTATTTCAAACATACTGAGTTTATATACCAACCAAACAGACCATATCGACCCATAAAATAGATAACAACATTTGTATAATATTTAGCCGAATGTGGCTGTGAATAGTAATCAATAAACTGATGATAACTCAAGGATCGTATAATAATAGTTCAAAGGTCAAAATAAAGTTAGTGATAAGAGGAAACGAATATGATTAGGTTGATTACAATAGAAAATATACATATTATATTGACCAATAAATAGTCCTCAAAAGTTACCATTAGTAATTCTCTTCGGGATACAACACCTCGTATCCTCTTTCTCAACAATCTAAGTTGCTTCCACTGAGCTATTGTTGATGAACGCCGTCTAGTACGACAGCTAAGTTCAAGGTTTTATATAAAATACCTCTAGCTATCTAACATTTCAAAATAGCATACTAGATGTTAGATAATTTAAACAAGTGCCCACATTTCAACTTCATCGATAAAATTCGACTAGCACTGAAAGGACTAGACAAATATGAAACTGTCTACTACTACTACTACCACAACTCCGTGAACATAAACATATATTCATTCGGTATTCAACATACAGTATTCGATTACGGATTGTCATGTAACTTTTTCACAATATAATTTATAACAATATCCAGAAGTTTTCATTAAGAACTCATTTTGTGAGTATGGTCTAATATTATTCTCTTACAATATTGAATTTTATTGGTTGTTGTAGAGACGGTCCACAGGTGAACTTGAGGAGGCTCTAAGAAGCTCAGAAGGAACCGAACATATTCCATACAATCAGCTTTTGGAAGAATATTCCAGAATCACTACTTGTAGCTTCCCTATTGTGCAAATGCATATATGTATATATATATGATCTCATCATTGAGGAAATCACCCAGTTGTGTCACAAGGCAAGCCCTCACATGGAATCCTGAAGGCCAAAGGAGAAGAGGAAGACCAAAGAACACATTACGCTGAGAAATGGAGACAGATATGAAAAGAATGAACAAAAGTTGGATAGAACTAGAAAAGAAGACCCAAGACAGAGTGGTTTGGAGAATACTGGACGGCGGCTTATGCTACATTGGGGATAACAGACGTAAGTAAGTAAATAAGTAAGTAAGTAAGTAAGTAAGTAAGTAAGTAAGTTAGTTAGTTAGTTAGTTAGTTAGTTAGTTAGTTAGTTAGTAAGTGATATACGATCTCATCCTGTGATATGATACCTTAACATAAAATCCAACCAAGTCAATGTATCAAACCATTTACAAATTTTACCACAAAAAATATTAATCACTTAACAATAGATGAAATCAATTTTTGACAGTTTGAAAATGAACTATAGATACTTAACTTTGAATAAACAGATTGTTATGTCCTTAGCTTATACGATAATCACAAAACATGATTGTCTATTTTAGATACTATGATTTGTACAACCAAACTAATAATGTATACACTAGTACAAGCAGCGTAGAGTTCTGATTGGTCCTTTTTCCGCTAAACCCTAACTGTTAAGTTCAAAACATTAATCTCCGCCCCCCCCCCGATACAAATCATGTATTTCAAACATACCTGATTTATATACAAGCAAAATCAGGCCATATCATACCATAAAATAGAAAATAACATTTGTACAAGATCAAGACAAAAAGTGGCTGTGATTGTGAAGGACTGTTATTAATAAATTGGGAATATCTCATGAATAGTAAATCAAATGATAATAAACAATAGGTCAAATAAAAACTTATAATGCTAAGAATATGAATATACATGTAATATAGTTACTTAAGAACCGTGCAATATTAATCATCTAATCGATTCTGAGATATCCATTGTATTCCGTGCTTCCCCTCAGATGTCGAGGTCTTCATAATCCAGTCAATCACCAGAGGAAAGAAGAAGGGGGAGAGTGCACAGCCTTGTCTGACTCCGGTTCTTACTGGAAATGCATCTGTCAGCTGTCCTCCATTCACGACTCTGCACTGTAGTCCATCGTATGAGTTCTGGATAATGTTGGCAATCTTCTCAGGAACTCCATAGTGTCGAAGAAGTTTCCATAATGTCCTCCTGTCCACACTGTCAAACTCCTTCTCATAGTCAATGAAGTTGATGTATAGTGACGAATTCCACTCAATTAATTGTTCCACGATGATCCGTAATGTCTCGATTTGATTTCCACACGGTCGATCCTTGCGGAATCCAACCTGTTGATCTCGAAGTTGTGCGTCTACTGCGTCCTTCATCAGCGTATAATATTAGTCCATAAGTAATTCCTAACGGTTACCATTCATTTATTCTCATCCGGATATAACACAGATTATATATATATATATATATATATATATATATAGTCTTTACACAAAAATGTAGAATTACCACTTAATAACATTACACTAGTTAACCGATTTGTTCTTGAATTTTCGAATCTAAACATACAACATTATTAGAATCGAACAAAGCTGAAAATCACTTTGAAACTCTCTAGTCAATATTTAAACACAAGCAGTTAAAGCAAAGAGTCTACCGATAAACGGCCATGAAAATCAAATGTACATGTTGAGTTCTTGTAGTTCGTGCGTTTCAAAAAACATTAATTGATCGATTTTCATCTTTGCAAACGTTTCGACTCAAATTTCCTTCAGAAAACTAATCGTCATCATTGTTATTTCTGTTGACTTGATAGTATAACTTTCTTTACTTCCTTCATGAAAGTAGATTCATCTACATAATATTTTTATGTCAACTAATACAATCATGTTAGAGCTCTAAAACAAATGAATTCATTATTATAGTTGTATTTTAGTTAATAGAAAACTCCAGGAGCCGTATTTCATTCTATTTGAGACTTTTCAAACTGACTATAGTTTTGTCTTATTGTTAATGTACACAATAACGCTAGAGCCCAGTATCTATCCGTTCCATAATTTTAAACCTGTTATATCTAGGTAACGACTAACTTGTACCAAATGGAATGGTCATTATGTATCTTGAACGAGTGCCTCGATATAGTCCTAAATATCAATGACAACATAACTTAGGCCTTTCAGAATAGGTGAATACAAATAACTGTAATTAAAGTTTTGTTAACTACTTATAAGTGATTTTTCACAGTTGAAATCATGAGTCAATTAAAACTAGACCACCAAGGAAAACCTGGAAGCACTGGACAGCCGTTTCGTTCTATTATGGGACTCCTCAGCAGTGCGCATCCACGATCCCGCCTCACGAGATTCGAACCCAGGGCCTACCAGTCTCGCGCCAGAGCACTTAACCGATAGGACTAAACGACCGTCCAGTGCCTCTAGGTTTTCCCTGGTGGTCTAGCTTCAATTGACTCATGATTTCAACTATGAAAAATACTGAAATCTCCAAAAAACCCTTTCCGGTTATAAGTAATATGAAAGAAAACAACTGAAATTACTAATTATTACAGCTTACATTAACCAAGATTCACTTTGGGACCAATCATATATTCCAGAATTAAAATTAACACCTAATCTATCATCAAGGTTAGCTCTATGATATTCAGTTTCATTTGAATGGAGCCATTTTTCATCATCATTATTACTGTCACATTCACAAGACAATAAATCATTTGTTGACCAGTATTGATTATGTACCGTTGATTCATTTGATTTCTCCTCTATAGGACTTTTATTCATTGTAAACTGATTCCCCAATCGGGAATTGAACCATACAAGTTTGTGATTGTAAGCATGAGATGTTTTCTAATAATGGAAGGTTAGAAAAAATTGAATGAATAAAAATGGTACATATACATGAAATACTCACATTTTATGGAGTAGAAAAATGTTTAAGAAGAACAGCTTCTTTTCATATTCTGTTTTCTCATTTGATTGTTGTTAACTAGAACCTTTGAGGAGGAGTTCAGTTTTTCGAGTGTTTTAATCTTGTTAGTAAATGATAGTTCTAACAAGTGAAAATGACTTCGGAAACTTGTTTCCAATTCATACTACCCCACTATCCTTCATTGTAATCTAATAGATTACTTTCTCTTCTATTTGATTGTTTTTGTTATATACTCTCAAGATTATAGTGATGATAGTATACACAGATATTATCTTATTAAGATTTCAAACGTTTCCTGAATAGTTGAAATCATGAGTCAATTGAAGCTAGACCATCAAGGAAGACCTGGAAGCACTGGACAGCCGTTTCGTCCTTTTGTGGGACTCCTCAGCAGTGCGCATCCGTGACCTCGCCTCACGAGATTCGAACCCAGGAACTACCAGTCTCCTGAATACTTATAGTTTTTCTCTCTCTTTATTTCAACTACATGAGGGAATCATTATTGATAAAATGTTTTTGAAATGAATTTTTGAGCTGTTCACTAGTTTCAGAAGATATCTTCCAATTGTTCGAAACTTAAAATAATCGTAAGTGATCTCCAAATGACACAGAATCTACTTATGTTAATTTTCTGATTTTTTTTAATAAGTGTCAAAGAAGAAACCTTAATATAGGGTTCCATACTAACTACCTCCAGACCCCTAAAATCTCAGCACAGTGAGCATGATGCTGAACCATTCACATTAATGAACATGTCTCAAAGCGATCAATTTACCATGAATAATACAAAAAGATAGGACCAACACAAATTCAGTTTTTGATTAAGATCATGAATCGATGAATATTAGACCACCATTGAAATCCCACATGCGGGATCATAGATGCTCACTGCCGAAGAGTCCCATACTAGGACGAAACGGTCGTCCTGTGCTTCCAGGTTTTCAATGTTGGTCTAACATTCATCGATTCATGATCTCAATTAAAAAGTGAACAATCCACACAACCACACAATGATAAAAATCAGTTACTGATTAGTGATAGGTCAATTATCACTTTACACACCCATTTTTATGATAAAAAGAGTTAACTGATAAACCTGTTGAAGATATTTCTTCGCCAGGTCTAACTAAACAGTGGAATAATCAAACTTTGTTCGAACAACTATAAACCTGAATACTTTCGATTCCATCTGTCATCAGACAAAACAAAAACAAAGGTTAAACATAAGTCTTTGTTTATTAAATATATCTAATAAGAACCAAAAATCTCAATCGGATAGGCAACTGTGTAACGTTCAAATCAGAATGAGTATGTGTCGCCATTGAATTTGCAGTCAAGTAAAAAAATGCACATTGTCCAAGAGTTCATGCAAATGTTTAAGCTTTATGAATAGCACTAAATGCCTTAGGGTAACGTAACTATTGTAAACCAAGAAGTATTTAACGGCCGTTTTGTCCTGATATGGTAGTCACCAGCAATGCATCCGCACGACCTCATGGCCTTCAAAATACGCGTGAACCCTTTACCTCTAGACCCCTGATTCGGTATCCAAAGGTGTTCAAGCCCAAATTCAATCAATACACGATATTGTGCAACTATATTTCGTTTCCTCCCCATTTTTCCTCCCACTCGACATGGTTACAATATGCTTGTCACGGTTTCTGACTAGAATTCTAGGAATTTGCTCTCAAAGCTAGTTGATAGTGAACACGTGGTCACTGCAAATGTCATCTACTTTCAAAACATTCTCAAACCTTCAACTTCTGGCTTTCATTTATTTACTATTTACATTTTCTAATCAGTTGTTTACTTTGAAACTATCAAAATTCCCATCGTAATATTACAAAAGTATTATGAAAAAGAATAGTGATAAAGAAGCAGAACATTTGAGTAAAGATTAAATACACCAATTGAATTTCAAGGATAACTTATACCTATCACTGAAATTTTCGTTTGAAATAGTAGAATGTGTTGATATCTCCAAAACTATTGAAACGAATAACTATATACTAGTGTTTTTAAACTATTCGACTGTTTGAATTGGATAAAGGTTAGTTTTACATTGTTCATCTTGGTCATAAATGGACTACACAGATATCAAAATGTAGAAATCATTTCAGTTAGATTATCCCAAACATTCTTTCTACAATTCATGACAAGCATAATTATCATAAACAATGTCATTTAATTGTATAAAACCTAATGAATCGCTATTAGTTAGCCTGGTATTCAGAAATATTGTGTGGCTGTCCAACTTATTACACATCACTTCAATAGATGGAAAAATAAGAAGCAATTAACAGGATAAGATACAGAAGGTTCTAGAGTTCTAAGAAAGCAAGACAAATGAAGAAAAAAACATCAAACAGTTGAAGATATTAGTAAAACTCCAAATTTGAAATATTTCTTCTGTTAATGACAAGAAGATTTGGGAAAAGAATCTATCCTCATAAGTGTAATCAGTTTATACCATTACTATACAAGTCTAAATTATAAATTATCAGTATTACTTAGATTTTGTGTAACAGCTGTGTACTTATCCATACAATTCAAGTCAACAATCATGAATTTCAAAAATTATTATCAATTCTTGTTTCTATCACTTCTAATGTGGTATGGGTTACTGATATGCACATAAGTAGTATATGACTATGGTCGGGCATTGAATGTATTTCAGTAGAAGATCGATGAGGAGAGAACGGGAACGGCACACAAATGATACAAAAATGCATGAACAATTATAATCGGAGACGATGGACGGATATTTGCAGAAGAAACAGTCAAATTGAGACAATTGATTGATAGTTTGCAAACTAACTGTTCACTATATCGTTCTCATACTTTAATGAGATATTCTGTAATGTTGTGCTAAATTACATTCGATTATCCCCACCCGTGTTCTTGTTCACTACACTAACAGTTTTTCAACTCTCTTCTTTAAATACTTTTATGAACAGTCACAAAATCAAGAGTTATATATGTCAAATCTTTAAAAAAAATGTAATTTTGCGCAGACAATCAAGTTAAGCTCAACAAATTATAATCAAGGTCATCACATTATTTTATGACACTAGATTTAATATTGGTAAAAACATTAACAAAAATTATAAGGAAAGATGGATAGTGACTAACAATGGAATCCAGGACGCGCGTTTCGTCCTAATCAGGACTCGCCAGCCAGATATCCTTGCATCTCACAGTTGATATTCACCCTAAAACTCGAACCCACTGCCGTTCGTTTACAAACGCCATCATGTTATCCACTTATAGCGGCGAGACTATAATTTACGGACGACCCTTGAACGAATCTTAGTGACCTTGAGAAATATTACTCAATCAGTAAACAGTCAGTATAGAGTTAATATATATTATAGAAAACCAAAGAGTTAAAGTGGATACACTTCTTTTATATGGTCCAAAGACTTGTAAAGGTTAACAAGAGCTTCAAATGTTCTAAAATCGTTATGCATAAGGTAGAGGAAATTATCAATATGGCTCCATAATAGTCGGCCTCTGGAGCCATGATAAGGTCGCAAAAACTCTTTCAGCCTCGACCACATAGCTTAATATTGTTTGTGTGCACTCCGGTTGTTGTGTCCACAAAATGCCGTTCGTGGATAACGACACGACAAATATATCCAAGTCTATGTAAGCATCTGTACGCTCTCCAATCATCCGTATATATTGCAGTACCCAGTTGCAGCCAGTGTTACTAGTGCTTTTATTATCCAGTTCGCGGCAATTGTCATAATTTGACTTATTCTCAAACTGGATCGTACGAGAAAACCCTATTCTAGCAGACTTCTTTCTTCAACACATATTACATCGAAAGACATCATCATTGTAGTCTGCATAAGGTTCATAAGTCATTTGATTATCACAATCACAAATAAAATAACTTCTTAGTAGTCCCATTTTTTGAAGCCTCTCAATTATCACGTTTTCTCTAAAATCCACTGTGAAACGATTGCACATAAGAATCAGGTAATAAAATTGGCGTTTTGATCTTGAAATTCGTCAAAGGCTTCTGATTGGCTCGTCCATAAATTATAGTTTCACCCTTATAGCTACTGAGTCCTAATAGTCAATATCAAAGCAATACATTCAATACACACAGATACCAATAAGTGACTGAACAATTACAATCTTAAACATCATTATGAACATTTAAATAAACAATCCCAAGTAAAATTAACAAACATTCTTAAATACATACTTCTTGAACACGTTTTCTATGATCAATTATAATTTTCAACATGACAATTAAAACAATTATCCTTAAAATAAAGAAAATAGATTGAGATTATGGTTGTTTTAATTTGTTTTTCACTCATTAGAAACATTTTAAATAGTTAAAATTGAAAAAAAAAAATTTCTACAATTTTTTTTGAAATGGTTCAAAGGTTCAATGTTAATATTTAAACAAATTAAATCATTCATTATATACTATAATTGATCAAAGTACATTAGACATGACGTTCTGAATATATTGGTTAATGTGATAAAATTCGTATACATCTCTTGTTTGTTTCCTTATTACATAGAGATTAATTAGATGTTTATCGTGTATATAATGAAATTGGTTAGCGTTGTTTTAGCGAGCTAGTTTTTCTATAGGATGTGGTCGATAACCCCTATGCCCAACCCTCCTCCTTTACCCGGGATTGGGACCGGTAGTAACTCTAGAAGAGCTACGGGCGTTAACTGGAACATAATGAAATTCATACAACATTATTGAATAAAAGTCATCATTCCTCTTTTTTTTCTAGTATAAATAATTTAAAGAGATAATATTTACCATGTAAATAAATAGTTTCAAGTGTAAGTTCTTTATTGTTTTAACCTAATTGTCTTTATAAATTACTATTATTATTGATTCAAAGATAATATAATGGTGATAAGTATACTTAAGAACCATTATTATTCATTTAAACACATAAATATTTGTACAAGGGGGCATCATATCTGTATGTGCCACACAAATCTCATTTGATTTACGTGAGGGATGTGATACTGCCCAGGTGCCTAGACTGAAACCGATAGTTTTTTAGGGGGCCAAACTCAGAGTCTTTGACCTAAAGATCTAATCCACAAGGCAGTGGAGCATCGTAAGGAGATGCAGTCCCATGGTAGCTGGTGACCAGCGATTGAATCATACTCCATTTGTTCCTTCAGGATACTGAAGCCCATGTACACCATTGGTTTGGAATGAGAGTTTTCCAACTCCCCTAGATGAATTTTCTGTGTCCACCAACCCGGTTAGAGCACTGGACATTCGCTTTCCGTCCTCTCAATTTTGTAAACAATATCCCTGGTGTGAGAAGGCAATGAGTAAGACTTCCCTGGCAGAGGCTATATACGCGTGGCGGTGTGAGAGCATTTGGAGAGGGAGAGCGTACTCTCCCCACTCTCGGTCGTACCAGGGCATTTGGGGGGCGAAACTACTTGATAATCATTGTTGGATATTTAAGTTCATCGTTGTGGTGTGGACGTTATATGTCAACATCACGTATACTAGAATGCACACGTTCTAATCAATTTCGTTCACAAAATCCCCTGAATATTTTGATTTTCTGAAATTGTTTCTCACGTTCAACCAACCGATGTAGTTATTTGGCTCGGGTATTTACTGGACTGATCATATGTATGTTAGATAGGTGTTGGAGAGGAATTAGTTTTATTATACAGAGAATTAATATATCTGTTTTTATAGAGTTGAGATCATGAGTCAATTGAAGCTAGACCACCATCGAAAACCTGGAATCACTGGACGCCCGTTTCGTCCTATTATGGGACTCTTCAGCAGTGCGCATCCACGATCCCTTACTCGCGAGATTCGAACCCAGGACCTACCGGTCTCGAGCCAAAGCCCTTAACCGATAGACCACTGAGCCGGCATCCAACGGTGTTAATGTCTAACTTCAATTGATTCACGAAATTGAGCAACCATTCACCAATGTCATCAGTGAGTTACTATCTCACAATAGACCTGGTTGAACTCCACCGGTTACTGCTTCTCACTATTGTGGAGTTATCAAATATCTGGAACGTAATAGTTTTATATTGTTCTTATCGTAGGCTTTCATTTTCATTCATTGAGTTGTTAGGTGTTTTATTGTTCCTTAATTACAGTTAATTAATTACGGACCTATTTCTCAGTTTTGTATCACATATGACTAAGTAATGTACGGTTTGCAGTGGATTGTGGTTATGTAACTGATGTGAGTTTTAGAGTTAGAATAATAGAAAGTTAATCGGCTTACCACCTTTGTGTTCTGATTGGTTACTTGGGTTAGGAAGAGCCAGATTAACTAATAGAAGTTTTAAGTTCCATTCATCATCTTTCACGTTTATTTAGATATTCGTCTAAAATGAGGAATGTCATTTATCCAAAAAGCAAAAGACGAACTAGTTCTGATTGGACTTCGTAATTAAGTGACTTGATTGAACTAACAATATGAGAAGCTTTGATGTTATAAATCATGTATACTTTTATGATTTCATTACAATTGATTGATCATTGAGCAGAGTGATCAATGTATTTATTTATTCCTTATGGTGATAATCGAATTCTATCGATCAAGTTTCAATCTGACCACTGGTCTAAGCGACTCGACATCGTGTGCACAATGTTGAAATGTAATCTAATGGTTGGTTGTAATCGACAGAAAACCCTGAACTAAAGTTTCTTGTTATTTGGCACTCACCGGCAAGATGTACCTATAGTCTTGAGGTAATTAATACTCACCCAACTCACTGAGACACAATTCAGGCTGAATGACGTAATTGGATCCGCCAGTGGACATCAGTCCTCTGAAGATCATAAACCCCGAGTAGGATGAAAGGTAGATCCCACCGTTTCCTGTCAATTAACTATCTCCAACCACCTAACATTAAACCAATATATTATTAATCTTAGTTTTCCGTTTTCCTTTTGTGTACAGGCAAATAATCGATTCAATTTGCCGAGAAACTTTATATTCTACCGTGTCAGTGCTCGTCCTTTGTTGAATAGTGATAGTAGTAATAACTGTGTTGGCTTTGGTGGTATTCCGTCGTCACCTTCTCCAACTAGGAATCTTAATCGCCAGCATCAAAATAATGGCAGCATTAAAAATTCTGTGATTTGTGAATCCTCTCCTTTTGTTTTATCAGATACAGATGTTAATAAAGAGTAAGTTTGTAAGTGACATATATGTGATTGACGGTGATGGAGAGAAGGGGCGTCCCAGTCCGTTTAACCTTTGTCCTTGAGGAAAATAAGTTGTCGGGTGTTGTTGTTGGTAGATAATAATCGAAGTATTATTGTAATTATTACTGTTTATTATTATTATTATCATCACAAATATTATTCGCACTGTTATTTTACTCTCCTTTGTTTTTCTCTTGTTATTGTCGTCATTGTTATTATTCTAACCTACTTACATACCTACCTACCTACCATCTTATGCCTTTCATACATTACATATGTCACTTCATTAAACATAATAAATTCCCTTCGCAATCAAGCACGATATACCAAGGGTAAAATTAATAGAAAAGTAATATTCTTTAAAATAACACACACATATACTAAATTACCCCCCTGACTAACATTGAATGATGTAACATATTATATTATCCCATAACCCATAACTATATAGATATACTTGAAAGGAAAATCGTCTATTATCATCACCATTAGCCCTCAATAATAGCTTGAGAGAAGAGAATAGAATGTTATTATTCTTATTTTCATTTTATTATTCTTCTACTTCGTCTGATTTTAGACTTTAGGACAGTTCATTACCACCATTGAACTGTGTTGTTGTATATGAAACACTTACCATTAGTTATTCTTTATAATTGTATGCGATCTATGTATGCACAAGTATTTGTTAAGCGCCTGTGTCTTTCTTTTACCGCTTTCTCCCTATATGGAACCATCTATAATACATATATATGTATTCCCTGTTTGTGTATGAAATACCCCTTTCCTCTTATTCATCTTGTTCAAGAGGTTATTTACTCTGTGTTCTTTAAGCGCCTGGATGACTTCCATCATGAAACCTACTTGTGT
Organism: Schistosoma mansoni; assembly: GCF_000237925.1. Taxonomy (NCBI): domain Eukaryota; kingdom Metazoa; phylum Platyhelminthes; class Trematoda; order Strigeidida; family Schistosomatidae; genus Schistosoma; species Schistosoma mansoni. The sequence continues at coordinate 178,852 of NW_017386063.1, forward strand.
CTGTTAGTTCTCGATTGTTAAATCTAATCACTTGTTTCAAAAGTTGTTTTTGGCTTTATCACACACGCACACACACACCCTTACCATTTATTCACATATTCATATCTTCTATATTATGTTCTTGTTCAATGTTTATTTTCAAATGAACAACTGTGTATAAAGCTATCCAGTTCTCTTATCGACATTATTATTCTTATGATGATTGTTATTGACCATGATGACAACATTGATAATGTTGATGGTATTTCCTTCTGTCTCCGTTTAACAACATAAACTATGGCAAGCAATAGAATTCCTCATAGATTTTTCTTATTCTCTCGTCTATTTTCAATTTGACATGTATAAATTATTGACTATTGTTTATGTATGTTAAATACTGTGTGTAGATTTCTCCTAACCTTTTTTTTCGCGCTCCTCTTCATTGTACCGTCATCACTTCAAAATGGGTATGTATACATACACTTATCCAACCCTACTTATATATACATATATAAAAAAATTATTTTTTACAGGGTTTTATATATATATATATATATATATATATATATATATATATATATATATATATAAATAACTATCTCACGTCATATTGGTCTTGTATTATCTAGAACAAATACTAAACCTATAAACTAGCTAATCCTAACTGATTGTTTGGCAGTTTCTGTTTTCTGACTAAACAAACTACACATGTTTTTGTTTGTACTGAAATGTTGTCATTAATATCATTATCATCGTCATCATCATTATGGAAATCTTTATTCATATTATGATAACAAATACAATGATCAGTTAATAGACTTGTTGAATGAATGGAATGGATCAATGAATTTCCAACTAATCTATTCATTGTTTTCAGCTTTCTCCTTCATCTTCTTCACCATCGTCTCTATGCTGGTATTGCTTATGTTTGTGTGTGTGTTCATTGTCTTCTTTATGTTACCCAGTAAAATACATCAATGATTTGACCATTTCAGTATTCCTTTTTCTGTAGATGAATTTTATTTTGTGACATTGTTCTTTTTTTGTTGTTGTTTTAACGCTTCGTCGTTTATCCCTTCCTTTAACTGATAAAGTTTAACCGGTTTTTTTTTCCTGTATACAGATTACAATTAATAATCATCTATCGACATGGTTTTGCTCCCTGTTCGATTATATAAGATGATACTTTGTATTTGTAATTTATTCTGTACTATATAACAAACTGATAAAGTGTACCCATACACAGATACAACAGATGTGTAATAATGATAATTTCTGTCATAGTCTATATTTGACTTTCTTTCTTTCTTTTCTATTCGTTTGTCAATCTTCGTCTTCATTCGTGTTCTTTATTATTTAAACACTAAGATTGATATACAACGATGATAATGAACAATTACACAAAATTTTTTCTCATTTCATATAACAATGAAACTCATTATCATTCACACTCAGATAATAATTACTATTCAATTAAAAGGATTTTCTTAGTTAATAAGTTCAAGTTTTTCTCTTTATGAACAGATTGGGTTTTAGTCCAGTTATAATAGAGAAACAATTTATGTTTTACATTTTGTACACTTGATATTCGCTAATATAACTAGATTGAATAGATCATTAGTGTTATGTGACAAATATGGATCTGATACTTTGAGCCAGATATATATATATATATATATATATATATATACCGCACAAATCTCATTTAATTTTTGTGAGGGCTGTGATACTGCCCAGGTGCCCAGATCGAAGCAGGTGGTTTTTTAGGGAGCCACACCCGGAGCCTTTGACCTAAAGGTCGTGAGGAGATGCAGTCCCATGGTAGCCGGTGACCAATGATTGATTCATTCGACATTTGTTCCTTCAGGATACTGGAGCCCATGTGCATCATTGTTTTGGAATCAGGGTTTTCCAACTCCTTTAGGTGGACATTCCGTGTCCACCAACCCGGTTAAAGCGCCGGATATTCGCTTTTCGTCCTCTCAATTTCGTAAACAACAGTAATGCCACGAGAAGGCAGTGAGTAGGATTTCCCTGGCAGAGGCAGTATACGCGTGGCCATGTGAGAGCATTTCTAGAGGGAGGGTGACCCCTCTGCATTTGTGGGCACTTAAGAGTTATGCATCTTTTGATCTCATATTAAGATTATTTACAATAAAATCAAAACAAAATGGGGTTCCATGTATATTGTATTAACTTTTTTTAATAGTTGAATCCATGAGTTGATTAAAGCTAGATCACCGCGGAAAACTTGGAAGCACTGGACGGCCGTTTCGTCCTACTATGAGACGGATAATGTTACATCCTAACAATGTAATCTCCACCAGTGCATATTCGTGACCTGACTAAGGACCAAAACTAGGACTATCGGTCTCGAGCACCAACACTTAACTTCTAAACCATTGAGCTGGAACATCTTTTGTCTGAGGTGAATAACTGTCTCACATTTGACATGGTCGAACTCTTCTAATCATGGCTTTTCATTGAAAGTCCTGGAAACAGATTTACGAGTTAGTCATCGGTGAACATAGGATTATAATAATAATATAATGATAATTATTATTAATATAGGGGTTTTGCTCGTAGAATCGATCGAATCAGCTACATCCAGCTGACGAGTCCCAAATAGGACGAAACGCGCGTCTTGGATTCCACTGCTAGCCACTATCCATATCTGCTTATAGATAGCTTTTTACTTTGAACACCTATATAAATCAGTTTATCAGTGACTCAGTGATTTATGACGAAAGAACTGTTGTTAAATCTAAAAAGAATTCTATTATTCTCAAAATAAGTCAGTCGAATGACAAAGTTTCGTCTAGTGGTACAAAATTTTATTTACTCAAAATGTTTCGAGTAATCACACTACTGATTAATATTAAGTAGAAAAAGTGAATAACTAAAAATAATTGGCATCATAAAAGTAATCCATATAAAGTTGTAATATATGTAAACTGATTTAAATTGTGAAATGATTCAATCGAATGACATTAAAACTATTAACTTATATTAAGATCTGTTCATCATACTATTGTACTGTTGACAAAAAAATAAGCTACAGTGATATATAAATGAATGATATCCTTTTCAGTAAATTCACAATTAGAAGTTCAAATCATTAGTCAAAAGGAATACCTACATTTGAGAGGAATACATCTTCTTAAATCCTAAACATGAATTGAGAATTATAGGTGATAGACGTTTCTTGTCGGTTTTAGACGATTAAATGAATAGTACGCAGTGAATACCTAAAATGAGCTGTTCGATAAAACAAGACGACCAGATTACTTATTAATAATAATAAATACATGTATTATATAATAGTTGAATTCATGAGTTGATTAAAGCTAGACCACCATGGAAAACTTGGAAGCACTGGACGGCTGTTTCGTCCTAGTATTGGACCAATGGATTTGTTGAAGTTAAACATTAACACCGACGGATGCAGGCTCGGTGGCCTAGAGGTTAAGAGTTCGTACGCGAGACCGATAGGTCGTAGGTTCGAATCTCGAAAGTGTGGTTATGGGTTCACGCTGTTGAGGAGTCCCATACTAGAACGAAACGGCCGTCCAGTACTTTCAGGTTTCCCATGGTGGTATAGTTCTAAGAAACTCATTATTCACTAAAATCTCCACAAAACCCCCTTCTGGTAACATGTATTGTATGATTAATATAACAATTTTAATGTTAGTCATATTAGATTGGTTTAATCAGAGATTAATAAATGGTATGAAATCGTATGAATTGAGTGACAACAAAACTGAAATAAGTATTGAGTGGATTTCATGCTAAAACATATTGGAGATGGAAGTATATTGAATTATTTCATAATAAATATTCTGGCAAAACTGTACAATACCTATGACCTTCAATGGTATTTCAGGCAATCAAAAAGTAGTATTTGATTATAAAATAGGTTATTGTAAGATACAGTAACATTGCAATGGATAAATAGTTTTGACATTAAATAGTGTTGAATTATTTATTTATAAAGCTTAGGGCAAGGAATTAGGACTTACTTACACCATTTATCCCTCGTCGAGGAGCATAGGCCGCTCACTAGCAACCATATCTGCTTCCGATTCCCGACGTAGTGTGTTCTTCGGCATCCCTCTTTTTCGTTTCCCTTCAGGATTCCAAGTTAGCTCTTGCCTGATGATTCCCGTAATGTATGTCCTATCCACTTCCAACGTCTTTTCCTAATTTTCTCTTCAGCTGGAAGCTGGTGTACAATTATAGTCGAGAGTTAGAGCTAAGAATTGTGGTTTGTGTGAGAGAGTACTTTTCAGCCATAATGATAAAGGATTATGCCGGCAGATATTAAAACCTAAATGTCCAAAAGTCTAAAGTTACCATGAATAATCAGCAAAACATGTGGGAATATTATGTACCGGAGCACTTTAGATAGCACACAAACACAATTAACTAAGTGCTAATTTTCATCAAGTACATCAAACTGAAAACTAACTTTCCAGATACAACCTGCGTTAAGAATAATTGTTTATTGCAATTTATTTTCCACACTATGTTATGTTCACCGTTTGGTTGCACAACATAAATATACATCAGAGCTAGATATACGCCATTCTTACTTAGGTTTTATTAAGTTACAAGTTATCTGTTATTGTGTTATGAATTTTAAACAAAAGTTCAAGAGCTAATATCTTAACTTTGATCGACATGCTTGTTACCATACTGTTTGTGAAATCAGACAAGATAGTCAAATAAGAAATCAAAACTGATACTTCCGAATTTTCAGAATGGGGATTTATGGAAATTGATAGTACTTTTAACAGTTGAACTCATGAGTCTATTTAAGCTAGACAACTATTGGAAACCTGGAAGCGCCAGACAGCCCTTTCGTCCCGGCACAGGATATCTCAGCAGCACAATCAGAACCCGCACGCGGGGCTCGGACCCAGAACCTCCGACCTCGCGCACGAACGCCCAAACCTTGGACCACCGCTTGTTCCCACTAATTCATAATGATTATCACTATACGTCGTTTTAAAATAGGTGATTTATCTCGGCCCCGTAACTTGAAACAAGATTCAAAAAAATGCGCAAAATCAATACTGCCCAAATTACGCTACAGTGAACAAGAACACGAGTGGGGAAAACCAAATGTATTCTGGGCACAAAACTACAGAATATCTTATCAAAATATGTCAACCATACAGTAAACAGTTAATTTGCAAACTATCAGTCAATTGTCTCAATCTTGACTGTTCCTTCTGTAAAAATCATTCCATCGTTTCCGATTCTTATTGTTCATGCATTTTCATACCAAATGCGTTCCGTTCCGGTTCTTTCCTTATCGACCTTCTACTGAAATACATTCTCTGCCTGACCACCGTTATATACTACTTATGAGGATATAAGTAGTTTAAAAAGTTGTATGATACAATAAAAAAAGGAAAAAAATTTTAATTTCTATGAAAAAAAAACCATTTTATGTATCCTTATATTTAATGATTTGTATTTGACCTGATAATATCTCATATGAACATTGTATGCATGTTTAAACATGAATGAAACCATGTTATTGCTTCATTTATAAATTCTTACACTTCTGAGCAAAAGTTAAAGGACAGAAAAATTACAACATGATAGAAAGCAATCAATAATTCTTCACATTATTTCATCACTAAAAGAATGTCAAGAAAAAAACAAAGCTACTAAATAGAAGGATTTGAGATTCATTACATACTATGGTTTTGAAAGTATGGGAGACCTTAAGTCTTCAGATCATGTAAACTCTTAAAATTTATCGGTACTTCATGAAATATTTTGTTGAATGATGAATTTGTACAGTTTTAGTGTTTTACTGAAACATAGTAGACCTGGATTTTCAATCAATGTGTTGTTTTTTTTCAAACACCGCCTTATTTATTTTGGTTTGAGTAATTGGATAGTGTCATTAGCTCCTATACTTAGGTGTGATGGTAAACTGAGTACATGAGTTCGTACTTGATAAATGAGCCTTGTTATTATTATTATCTCGAGATAGAATCTGTGCTCCAAGTTCCTATTTCAATTATGAAGCAGATATATGGGGAAGAGCAGAAACTAAGACAAGCATACGGGTTTGTTCTATCTAGATTTTAAAGTCTACACGCTACAACTGATTGATCACCGAATAGTGTCCAGTGTTATGTTTGTCTAGTTCCTTAGTATTGATCAAGTCTTTTTGATCAAGGTGCACTGTAGCCAATAGTCTATATGAATCAGTATCGTCATCACTATATTAAGATGTTAGATGGTTAGAGGTACCATAATGATAATGTATCACACAGTGAAGCTGGGTGACATGGGTTCGAATTCTGCAGGAACAAAAGTCCACTTATGATTAATGATGCGTCTTGGTAACGAGTGTCAAGTACCATGAAACCTATTTTCAGGGTTTCCTAACAACTACTTCAAACCAGCTGACATCTCAACACAGTGCACGCAAGGTCTAGTCACTTAGACTAGTGACCACTTTGCAACTTGGACGATAGAATTTGTTCAGTACAAATGGACCAAATACATATGAAATTGTCCACTACTCAATGATCAGTTAATTGTAAACACCTCAATTCTACAAGAAGCAAGTGGTGGTCATGGTCTGCAGATTCTCAATGCTTAATCAATTACACAAAATCCATTGGCATACTATATTACTAAAAGATTGAATACCAATAGTACTCACAAATCAAGTTTATTTTCTGAATGCACAGACTGACCCCTATAAAAGTAAATTATATGGACTAGTTCAATAATTCACTAGTAACAGCTCCCCTAAACTTGTGCTGCACTTGCACTGTGATCTTAAAACAGTATAAACATTCAACAATAATCATTCAAGATTTTAGTTCACCCCTTCTAGGGTTATTGCCGATCTTAGGCCCAAATAAAGGAGGAGGGCTGGGCATTGGATCGGCAACCCATCCCATAGAAAACAACCTTGCCGAAAATACTCTAAGCGGAAAAAAACTATCTAAACTATTTAAACTTTGTTCTGGGAGTTGAAGGATCTACATTTAGAAGAATTACGACGCCTCATGATGAAAGCCGAGATTCTACGGAAATCATGAGGCCGATGCCTTTTCTGATAGCCACAGCAACAATCTTTATAGGTATGTGGAATGTCCGGACAATGACAAAGACTGGGATAAATATTCAAGAAGATGCGGAAATGAGTGTTACGTCCTCGAATCTGTCTACCCACTTTAGTGCCGAGTATGACTTGTCTAATGTAGATTAAGACCTTGACCCGATAGACTGACTGGCTTAACCTTGAGGCTAGTATGCGTGAGTTCAAAGTGGGGGTAGAGAGATGAAAACTATTCTATCCCTGATTGGCTGGCAAGCACGAGAGAGAGAGAGAGAGAAGACAAAGACAGCTGGAACACTAATCACTTTATTCCAACCCCGATCTATCACTCGAATTCCCAATTCAGATTAGGGTGAAAAGTTACATGAATAAATAGATGAATAACCTGACCACAACGTACAATAATAAGGAAAATACAATTGTATTTTCACAGTTGAAACCATGAGTCAATTGAAGCTAGACCACCATCGAAAACCTGGAAGCACTGGACGGCCGTTTAGTCCTATTATGGGACTCCTCAGCAGTGCACATCCACGATCCCGCACTCGCGAGACTCGAACCCAGGACCTACCAGTATCGAGCCGAAGCCCTTAACCGATGGACCACTGAGCCGGCATCCAACGGTGTTAATG
>NW_017386063.1:186758-288866 GCF_000237925.1 Schistosoma mansoni
TTCACCAATTGTCTTCAGTTGTATTGTCAGACATTAACACCGTTGGATGCCGGCTCAGTGGTCTATCGGTTAAGGGCTTCGGCTCGATACTGGTAGGTCCTGGGTTCGAGTCTCGCGAGTGCGGGATCGTGGATGCGCACTGCTGAGGAGTCCCATAATAGGACGAAACGGCCGTCCAGTGCTTCCAGGTTTTCGATGGTGGTCTAGCTTCAATTGACTCATGATTTCAACTGTGAAAATACTAAATTCTCCACAAAACCGCCTCTGATCTAAAATACAATTGTGTCCAAAACTGGGGGATTGTAGTAGAAAATAGAGTACAAAAGGTTACGTCTAAATTACAATAGCTTTAGAACAGAAAATGCTATGGCAGTGAATTATGCATCAAAAGAAAGCTCATGATCTGTAGAATAAACTAGGGGCAAAAGTAAATGTTACAGTTTTACAAGCTTTGAATTAAATGAATTAACGTCCCCAAAAATAGCTTCCGTAATTTGTTAAGGCTTCTTGTTTCGCGGTTCACATCAATGAGGATATACAACTTGGTAGTTCTCGGAATAAGTGAAACCCATTAGACCCAAGCTGGACAGAGAAGATTAGATTTGGAAGAGACGATGCCGTATTCTGATCACGAAGAAGACAGTTCGTTTAAAATCCACATGTGCCAAAACAACAGTTATCAAAGGTAAGATTACTACCTTTACAAATTACATTAATATATAAAAGTCATTACAGGATTCTGCCAAAACTTATGACTTTGCATGATTCATTACTGCTGGTGATATTTGTCTTATGCTTGACAGGGTTAAACCCCAGTTGTTTTAGATTCTCCTAAGAACTCATCCATCTTATGACTGAATCTATATTTTACAACTTATTATTGATTGGTCACTGAGCAGTTGTAATAAACATTATGTTTGCCTTGCTATTTTAGTTCTATTTGAGTTCCATCAATCAGTGAATAACATTGTGTGCATTCTTCTGAGATTTTAAATACCTATAGACAATTTGTAGGGCTAAACATGATTTTTTGTAAATTCGATACACTAGTAGAAGCCTCTGCATCAGTAGGCCTCAAAATACACAATGGAAAGAGCAAGAACTCCAAACACAACACAGAGAACATTAATTCAATCACACTTGATGGAGAAACACAGAATATTCAATACGAACGTCAAGACAGTTCTATTGTATGGAACTGAAACTTCGAGAACTACTACAACCGTCATCAAAAAGACACAAATATTTATAAACAATTGTCTACACAAGATACTCAATGTCCGTTGACAGGATACCATCAGCGACAACCTACTATGGGAGAGAACAAACCAACTTTCGACTGAAGAGGAAATTAGGAAAAGACGATGAAGTTGGTGGATAGGATATACACTACTGAAATCACTAAACTGCATCGAGAGGCAAGTGCTAACTTGGAATTTTGATATGAAGACCAAGAAACACAATCTTTCGAGAATTGGAGGCAGACGTCAACAGAATTAATAGCAACTGCAAAGAACTGGAAAGGATTGACCAGGACAGAGTTGGATGGAGAATACTGGTGAGCAGTCTATGCTCATCCACGAGGAGTAACAGACGTAAACTAACAAAATGACAATTGATATTGGATATTCATTGTCAAGTGGCGTTAAAATCTTCACCTCTTATCACTTAAAACACATTTGTTTACCTTACGATACCCATAATCATTTGAACTGTCTCATTCATTAAATACTCAGATCTTAGGTTCACTCCCCGCTGGAGTTGGTAATACATACTGTCGAGGATTCCTGTACTACGGCGAGATAATTATCAATTGCTTCCTAGCTTTCAATAGCTCCCTAACCAAGGCTACTTCATAAAGCAAACTACAAAATCAAATCGTCTCCATATACTCCCTTCATTAATAATTGCTTGATTTCAATGATATATTATATAGTATGAGCGACTAAAATAATATTGACTAATGAGGTATTATATTGTATCAACTCGTCATACTGATCATACCTTGAATGAAAACATAATAATAATAATAAGTTGTACAAAGAGACTGATTAACTGTATTATTTTACGACCTTCACCCTAATCTAATAATGAAAAATATTCATATCCTGATCATAATGTGTTTGTGGTCATGTTCATACATGTGACAAAGTATGATATTTAGAAAAATACATAAAGTTAGTATGTGGCTACGTTGATATGTAATTTTACAGATTTTACGTTTATATTATTACGAACTAACACTTCCAAGGATCTTGAATGTTCGTCATTTTATAATATTAACTCACTGATGGTACCAGCTAAAGATCACGTCTAACACTTTGAATCGTTTTCTTGTTCACTTAAGTTGTGAATACTGTATGGTTAGGAAATAATCTTCATTAAACATTACATTTCAAGGCCTGACTTTTAGTTTACTTGTGTTTTTCCATCCAGGATGTTTGGGCTGTGCCACACCGAACTTGTTCATAACAGACAGTTGAAGATGACGCTAGGCGTCTGAAAACAAATGTTTAATGAAAATCACTTTTTAATATTCAGCAATAACCTATTATATGAACAGAAAAGTGATCAGAAATGTTGTATAGAGCACATTTATTGGGTATGGAAACACCACGGATAACATCAGATTAAATAAACAAAAATTGAATAATAAGCAAAGACGGACAGTGACTAGCAGTGGAATCCAGGACGCGCTTTCCATCCTATTTGAGACTCGCCACCTGGATGCACTTGCACACCAGAGCTGATGTTCATTCCAGGACCCGAAACGCGCTCCCTAGCCTCCGCTGCTAGCCACTATCCATTTCTGCTTATAATGCTTGTGACTTAATGAAAAGATCAAGACAATCAGCACAAGCTACACATATCACGGAAAAGGACTGGTCAATTACTGCCTTCAAAATCAATGGGAAGATTCAAATGATAAACGCAAATGGATTAAAAACCATAGTTTAGAATAATCATTTTTACAAGTTGCTGAGGATCGTAATTTGTTGTTCAGAGAATCTGAGATTGAACACCAACCCTCCAATCCGGGTTCATCCGACTGACGAGTCCAAAACAGGAAGAAACTGGTGTACTGGTATATGTACATCCTGTACAGGTTGTCCCAATATTGCCGATAAGTGACTGATCAATTGCAGTCCTAAATATTAATGGGAACATTCAAGTAAACAATACCAAATGAATTTAAATCTCATCCCACTGCACAAGATAGTGGCTTTCAGGAGTCAGTAGCTAAGTGGATAAAGTGATAAAATTTGAAGTGAACTATACCGGAATCGAGTCTTGGAGTGAACATGAACTCTCAGACGCATGTACATCCGGCTGACGATTCTCAAATAGAACGAAACGTGAGTTCTGGATTCTACTACTAGCCACTATCCACCTTTGCTTATAAATTCTATGCTTCGCTTTCAAAATTTTTATGAATATAATATAACAGTTGGAATGATATATTTAAGAAATTTCTATTTGTCATATTCTATGACTGTAGGAAATTAAATATCAACAGAAGAGGACAAGACATGCTTATTTTCCTTTTTATATTTTACCTATAACTAATTCTATGTTTATAATACTAATTAATCATTCTGAGTATTGAACAAAATCATATTATAACGATCTTTAATGATGACTGAATTCTGTCTTAATTGAGACAGAGAAACAATATAGTTGAATACAAGGCAGATTATAAACATTATTAATAATAAGAGACTGATCAATTGCAGTCCTAAAAATCAATGAAAAGATTCAAACAAACAATACCAAATGAATTTAAAATTCACCCCATCGCATAAGCAAGTGGCTATGAAGTGTCAGTAGCTAAGTGGATAACGTGATGAAGTGAACATGAACTCTGAGATGCAGATACATCTAGCTGACGAGTCTCAAATAGGACTAGACGTGCATCCTCAATTCCACTGTTAACCACTATCCAGCTTTGCTTATTATTAATGATAGCTAAATATTTTATACATTTAGCTTCATGTCATCTTAAAGAGAATAAGAACAAATATTTCATATATTTTCACTAAAGCCGATCAGATTCAAGGTCCTTCGAACAATAGAAGCAAAAACTATTAAGATTAAAAAACTGGAAGCATATGTACGAAAGAATTGTGTTCAGTCTAGTCTCTTACCTTGGACAATAAGTCGATTATCAACATAATTATAGAATGACTTAACTTGACGAATGTACATAAAATCTTCCGTTTTTGTATTTTTTGCGACTTGAAATTAATGTTGTTCGAATATTAGTCTTATTTTCACAGTTAGCAACACAGAATGATCTTAATCAAACAACCATTGAAAACTAGGAAGCACTATGTGACCATTCCGTCCTAGTATAGACTCCTTTATAGTAAGCACCCGCTACCTCATCACCAGGCATCAAAATCAAAGTCTTCGGTTTCGCGTACGAACCATGAGCTTATGGATCACTCGGCTGGCATCCAATAATCTACAGTGTCTTACTTCAATGGATTCATAAAACCGACCAATAACTTTCAAATACATTTGGTGGATAACTGCCTCACACTTAACATGTGTTGGACTCCATTGGTCACAGCTCCTGATTACAGCTTCGAAACAACCTCTTTACATTAGTCACTAGAAAACATATGGTCACTTACTATTGGAGTTTATGGAAATTTTTTCATATTCATAAGTAGCATCATGGGTTAATGGATGTGTAATTCTAACGAATTCCATACTAGAACAAGCAGTTGTCCGGTACTTCCTGGTTTATAATGATTCCTTAACTAAGATCAATTTGTAATGTTAATTATAAAAGTGAAACAATCCCCATAAAACCCCTAAAGTAATTATTGCCATCGTTGTTTTTATTCATATATCTTTTATTGATTAGAAGGGGTTTTGTGAAGATTTCAGTATTTTCATAGTTAAAATCATGAGTCAATTGAAGCTAGACCACCATGGAAAACGTACAAGCATTGGACGGCCGTTTCGTCCCATTATGGGACTCCTCAGCAGTGCGCATCCACGATCCCGCGCTCCGAGATTCGAATGGTTGCGATTGTGAACGGTTGCTTAAACATCGTGGATTGGTTGAAGTTAGACATTAACGCCGTTGGATGCCGGCCGGCTCAGTGGTCTATCGGTTAAGTGCTCTGACGCGAGACTGGTAGGTCATGGGTTCGAATCTCGCTCGCGAGGCGTGATCGTGGATGCGCACTGCTGAGGAATCCCATAATAGGACGAAGCGGCCGTCCAGCTCTTCTAGGTTTTCCTCGATGGTCTAGCTTCAATTGACTCATGATTTCAACTATGAGAATATCTTTTATTGTTATTACTTCATTCATTATCCAGTCTTTTATCAAAACATTTAATCTGATTTGTAACTATATTATTATTTTTCTCTCTCACAATTATGTTACCCATATTTATTCTGATTATTGATCGGACAATTTCATTTAACCAATAGACTTATTGTAGTTCGAATTGTATATTAGCGGTTTTAGTTTTGTTAGACAAACAAACCTAAATCCACATATGCCATGTGTTTTAAACGATGTATTTTAATTTAAATCTGGTCATTTTTTTGAATTATTAATTTGGTTATGTAACCATGGTAACTGAAGCGAAGTTTTTGAAAAGAATATTCTTCGTTTGTTAGGCAGTGTTTTTATATAATGAGATTTTTAAACAATTTTAAATAAAGTACACTTCGTCTGTATAAATTTAGTAGCCTGGAAAAGAGGTGAAAAATAACAAGCATCTTGATATAATCACCTGAAATGAAGAAGATAAGCAAAAATGGAAGGTGGGTAACATTGGAATTCAGGAGACGCGTTCCGTCCTATTTGGGACTCGTCAGCTGGATGTACTTGAATCCCGGATTTGATGTTCACTCCGGAACATCAGTTTCTTTTTGAACGCAAGTTTCTGATACCTGATAATAATGGCTTCAACATTTTCCAGAAGATTGTACTTTTGGTGTTTATTAATGCGCCTGAATGAATTCAAAGTAACATCCTAATCTCTTATATCCAAGATATGTCTAGAGATTGCGCTATTTTAAGTAATTGTTTTTCTTTATCGAAGACCTTTTGTTATAATTTCAAAAAAATCAAGATAAACCCCTCTTTCTGTTCAATCAGTGTAGCTGATTTTATGGGTCCTATCATGCTAGATAATTTTATAGCTTACTTTGAAAAGGCAGAGCTTCAACGAGTAATTGACAAGATGATGGAATATTGCAGGTATACTAACGGCAACATGCAATATATCTGTTGAAAATTTTCATCAAGGAGCATCATAACGTACAGCTTAATATAAAAAAACAAGTTCCACTTTCTTGACATCGCCCTAAATCACAGTAAAAATGATAAAGTTCAACATTTAATTTATCAAAAAAGTACTTGAAATTGTCTTATACCTGGATTTTAATAGCTTTTGTTTAATTATTTCTGAAAGTACACTCCTCAAAACACTATTTGATACAGTGGAAAGAATATGTACCACCGAAAAACTAGAAAATAGATTGATAAACGTTGAAAACCACCCTGAAAAACTGCTACTACTCATAAAATTTCATTGATAAATATATTTTTTCTAAAAAATATAAGTTAAATATACCTACATTCAACAAAGAAAAATCAATTTTCAGAGAGTAAAATTGAATAATTTAGTAAGAAGAGAATAAGTAGATCTAATATGAAAAAATCAATCACCATATTTATATATAGCCCTAGACCATGATCGGAGATCAAACTATTCAGTCAGATTGACAATCATATACATAATCGAAGAGGGGGGTTCTGTGAGAAAGTAATGATGGATGGTGGTGAAATTTCGTGAGTTGTTTGAAGTTACATATTAACACCGTTGGTGTCGGATCAGTTTTCTAGAGGTTAAACGTTCGCTAGCGAGACCGGTAAGTTATGGGTTCGAGTGCCGCGAGCAGGATCATGGAGATACACTGCTGAGGAGTCCGTCCAGTGATTACAGGTTTTCCATGGTGGTCTAGCTTAAATTGACATTTGAAATCAATCATTCAATATACATATCCGCTAAAATTAATCTAATGTCCATTGGATAATAGTAAGATTAATTTAGCACAATGAAAACTTAGCAATTACATATAATTTAATACATCTTTGTCCTTTTTTTTCGAAATAAAAGACAAAACTTGACATTTTACTGTATGTATCCCTTACCGTTTGAATAAATAATTCAAGCATACTTAAAACAAATCCCACATTGCTCTTATATTCCCAAGAAGAATGAATGTTTACTTTTTATTCGATCTCAATCAACATTCAGATTGATGGGTTTTCATGCCACTTTTTTGTTTTTAGAAATTATGTCAGAATAACAAATCTGAATGAGACAAAGAAAGCTGATAATTTATTAACTTCGACAAGTAATCAATACATGAGATCGAAATGTTCCCGGTAAAACTACTGTGAAACTAAGTAATCAACGTGAAATATTTGATATTTTGTTTCCTATCATCACTAATTTATGGATTATTTTACTAGCCCAGCAATACAAAATGGAAGAGAATTACTTGTGACCTGAATGTTTTAGTGATAATTCGTCTGACTGACTGGTTGAGTGAGGTGGTTTCAGGTCTATTTTAATCAGTCACTAATGTTACATGAATTGATAGCATTGTTGACTAAGTTTTCTAACGGATAGGTGATGGAACTAAAATATAGGTTTCGTAATGACTGCCACTCGTTAGTTAGGCATTCAAGTGATAATGAGGTGGCTTGTATTCTTCCGCAAAATATCATTCAGCTTAGGGTCATATTTTGAACTTGGGTAATCAATAAATCTGTGATAGTGTATCTATCTCAGTAATTGCATGACACGATCTAGGATTTTCAATAACTCATCATCTATCGATCGCACCGTAGTAGATGCATCATATTAGTGATTTTCTACCGGGATAAGTAGTTCGGTTCACTTATCTGATGAAAAGCTTCTGCTCATTCACTAACATACATAAGTTTATTTCATCCTGACCGGAATGAAATGAAAATGACTTGTTTAGATGTATGTTGATTGTACTAAATAATTTGTCTGTCCCTTTATATTAATTAAATCTGTGTTAATTCGATCCGGTTATTCCAACATACTTGCTCCGAAGAAACTACTTATACTAGGGTGCGAAACACCAGGAATTCAATCTTCCATTAATTGGAATCCTACAAATATATCATCATTTTTCTATTTGACTTTCTTGTTACCTGTTCATCTTAAGTTTGAAAGTAGTTGTTTTTATAAATACTGTTTCATTAAACTGTTTAAATATATTGAAAGATAGGTTCAGGTTGTAGATATCAACTAATATTAAGTGTATTACTTTATCGCTTTATCACTTCACTTAAGAATAACGTTGAATTTCCTAATAATGAGTCGCCTAGATTATGAAAGATAATATTTTGATAAGTTCAAACTTCAGTTTGTTCGCATGAGAAAGTTACTTGATTGTCGGAACCCATTAATAATGGGTCTATAAGTCTAGTGACTTCGCTTTAATCAATAACACAAATGATCAGCGACGATAACTGGAGAGACTAATGCCTACTGGTCCACATGGTTCCTTCTAGCTTCAGCGGCCGTTCACAATAAGAAGACAGTAGAAAGATCTATCTTCTGTTATTGTTACGTCGTCCTGATTTAAAAAAATCATCTGTTTATGTACTTAAATTACATGAATGCGATGCACAAAAAATAATAAATCATAACTTGTGTACAGTTGAGCTATATATGATACAAACTGAACACTCAGTGATGTAAACTATGAAAATATAACAACCTACATAAAACCGTTGTACTAAGACTAATAATCACGTGCTCACTAGTGACTAACTGCTAGATGCGATTACCAAATTTCTAGTGAGAGGCCATCATCAATGGAGTTCAACAATGTGGAGTGTGAGATAGTTATCTAACGCAGACAATAAAATATGATCGCACAATATTCTGAATTAGCTGCAGTTATGCGTGTATCTCGTTGGATTCCTGGTTGGTGGTCTAGATGTTAAGTGACAGAACTCAAAACTAAAAGTTAACATTTTTATTGGTCAAAGTGAATAAGCAAGACAACCTATGTCTAGAGTTTCCTGTTGACTAGTTCCAAACACCTAACATCTCAACATAGCACACGAGGTTTCGAATAATCTAAACTAGTGGTTACGCTGCAAATTAATCGCTTAAATTTAATAAACAATAAGGATTACACAAACATGAAGTTGATGATTACTTGATCAACGATCAGTTATGAATATGAATGTACACACTTACAACTCTTATCAGCCAATACGGGTCAATAATGCATATATATAGTTTGATCCGAGAGTTCATCTTCAATTTCTTACAAAAACACTTTAAACCATAAATTTTACATCATTTGTTATAAATTCCCGATCATTAATTTACATGAGGAAGTTAATTTTTCAAGAAACAATTTACTTCATAACTCCACCTGTTGCTCCTCCGGGGGCTACTGCCGGTCCCAAGCCCGGATATAGGAGAAGGGTTTGGCATGGGCTTAGCGACCCCATCCAGTAGAAAACCAACTCGCTAAAAAAACGCTAACCAGAAAAAATTTACTTGATGTTTATTTCATTGCTTTTGTTTCCTAAATTTGCATCCTCATTTTTTTTTGAAGACAATCTTTCAAAGGGAGCTATCATGCATTTGTACAGAGTTTATAAGATCTTTTCAAAATGTTAAGTGTCTGTCCTGTTTTCAGAATTTTCAGTGATTCTATAAAACTTGATCTTATCCAATCGATATTTCAACATGTTTCATCGCACCAAAATAAAAGTCTTAGAAACATTGATTTGCTTATATCTGCTTTGACTGATAGAAAATGGAACTATTTTATAGATGCCTCCTTCATTAGACAAAGTACCATATCCAAGAATAACAGAAGAGTTTCTCTCACTCAACTTTGATTATTCTTAAAGATAAAATACATGCACAAATAATATTCTTATCACGTAAATTTACTAAATTACCTTTATCAAGAAGAACCTTTTATTGTCCCCACGGTTGCATAATCTTAAACAAAAAGCACTGGATAGATACTTCGTCCTTGTATTCAACTTTTCAGTACTGCAGATTAACGACCACATAGATATAACCTAACATCGTTAGATTTTGTGACGGTAATATTTCAAACGACTCAGTCAAAGTATAACAGAACACATTTCTAAGTTCAGTTGGTTTATTACATAATAGAACTGTTATTCAATGCTATCAATGGTTTATATTTCGTTCCTAATATGTTCAACTAATACTAGCTACGATTTTATATTAGAACTACAAGAATTTTTCGCGAAGTCAGACACTAGTCAGTATATCATCAGTAAAGTATACTGATCTAGAAAGTCTTGGATAGCAGTCGAATGATTATAAAAACAAATTACCTTTCATTCCTCTACACTATATCATAAACCAATTGTCTTTATGTAGTGAACAAAACACTGGTTGGGGACAATCGAATGTATTTAAGCAAAAAGTACAGACTATCTCAGTAAATTCTGATAACCAAACAATGAACAGTCAATTTGCAAATTAACAACCAATTGTTTCAATCTTCTCTGTTTCTTCTCTAATTTCATTGCTCATGCATTTTCCAAACGATTGCGCTTCATTTCAGTTCTTTGCACATCGGTCTTCTGGCAAAATACATTCTATGTCTGACCAACACCATATACTACTTATATAGATATAAGTAGACCACACCACATTTACACTTTTTAAGGATATCCTACCATAGGAAAATAATGTATAGGGCAAAAAAACTTGAAATGAGACTCAATGGCTCCAGTTGTTGGACAAATAGATTGAACATTCTTCACGCATTGTTCTAATAACAATCATACATTTACAGGTAACTACTTTCAAGTAGAAATCATCAATTTCTACTGAGAAGGCATGACTAGTGTATTTTAATAGAATTATATCACAGATCAATTAAAGTTGGAAATTCGAGTAATCTTTTCCTAACTTTGTGAATGCAAAGTACCGTCCTCTACGTTAGACTTGAAAACAGCTAGCTAAGTCCTTAGCACTTAGTAACCAGTAATTCCAAGAAAGGATATAAAAGCTGTTTCGTGCTTTCTGTTTTTAGATGATTTACTAATTTCCAATCGGTGGTCGAAATTATCTTCAAAACGTACTTATACTATTAAATATGCATATGGCATATAAACTATGCTATTTAATGGAATATATTTGTTTTATAAACCGATACCTTACTTTGTTTCATCGTGGTACCATTAATAGTATGAATGATTTTTATGGTAATTTGGCAGGCGTACGTAATATTACGCTTTATTATGAAGGTCAACACAGAAAGTTAAGCAATTATTGGTTGGTTAGCCGGTGACCTTCACCTAAAGTGTAAGTTCGGTTAAACAGCTTATACACATTTTATTTGACACATTTAGACTAATAAGCTTTATCCCATAACAGAATAATAAGTCAATAATTGCTCTTATTATTTTCAGACATTAAGAAGTACAGCGCCCGATTAAATGTTAATTTAAGGATTAAAAAGAACAATTCAGACAACTTATCAACAGAACTAAAGTACAACTAATGCTTCGTGTGTGTCCAATAGTGATACGGAGACTGATAGAGGAATCACTTTAATATTTATCAATCTGACCATTTACGCTGAACAAGTTGCATTAAAACTTAATTTCCTAACCAAGTTCCTCAGCACTTTTCAGAGTATTAAAGCAAATGAATCATATGATTAAAACTAGTTAGACACTTTAAAGAATCTATAGTATTAAGACTGATTTACCAAATGGGATCAGGTTCTGAATTTTAAGTAACAACTAATGAAAAGGATTGGAACAGTATTTCAAAATGAAGATTCGAATTCTACCTCTGACCTAACTTAATATTCATTTCTATTACAAAATCTATCTGATACACTTTATATGTACTGAGGTAAGATGGCGGTTGGAGGTGGTCAACAGAAAACCCTGGACCCGGGTTTCGTGCTACTTGGCACTCATCAGCAAGGTGTACCTGTAATCTTGAGGGAACTGATGCTCCCTGGCGGATTCGATCCCGTGTCACTCAGCTTCACAGTCAGAGACGTTACCACTGAGCTATTCGAGCCGCGACCAACCTCCTGCAGGACTGAGATGTAATTACAATCGATTGATCACTGGGTGGTGATAAATGTCATGCGTGTCAAGTCCTTCTTAGTGCTGATCGAATGCTGTCGATATATATATATATATATATATATTTCTCCCCTTTCTACATCTTTTATGATTCAATCATTTTGTCCTTATACATTTCAACAACGTTCTTGCTATCTCACCGACTTCATTCTATACAAAAATACCCGGTTTAGTTAGTAACTTATAGACCATATTTGTCAGGGATGATTAGGGTAGGTATATTATTTAAAACCGCGACATATTAGATAGTTGTTTCGTATTAGTATGGGACTCCTCAGCAGTGTGTGTACTTCAGGGACGAGAAACTCGTGATCGTTTAAACCATCGTCTCTTTTTGTTTATATGAGGACAGTTTAGCTTGGTAAATTGCTAAAGACATGTATGAATGGATGTTTTCTTAATAACAATTTTCAATTAAGTATGTCTGTACAAAAATGAACCAGTTTGATTCATAACATAATAATAAGTATTTTGACATTGGTGCAAGGAGGTAACGAATAGATATGTGTCACACAAATCATCCGATTTATGTGAAGGCTGGGATACTGTCAGGGTGTCTAGACCGAAGCAGGTGGTTTTCTCGGTGGACCGAACCCGGAGCATTTGACCTAAAGGTCTAGTCCAAAAGGCAGTGGAGCATCGTTAGGAGATGCAGTCTCAAGGCAGCCAGTGACCAACTGAGGCTGCGAGGGACCAGGGATCTCAACAGTGCAATAGCTCGACATTTACTTCACACAGGGCACACCATTGATATTTATCATACTTTCAAAATTATTAGCAAACAAAAAAGTATGACTGCTCTCCGGTTTGCTAAAGCGATTGCGATAAGAAAAAACTCAATCTGGATCAATGTATTCAAAAAGAGACAGTGATAAACTTATTACTACCCTCGTAATCCAATCTTTGTGCTTTTGGTTATTAGTTTTATTTTGTTAATATTTAGTTTGTGTTATATTCCTCTCGCATTACCCAATTCTTAAACCACCCTTTCACACACATTTCCGCTCACTTGATTCTCTTAAATTATGTGAACTCTTCAAATTCCATTCAATCATTACGTACCCATCTTATCAGTTTTTAATTCCGTGATTCCTTTATTACCTCTAAAATTATCACACAATTTATCTTATCTGTCTCTGAATTCCACTCAGCTATTACACCACCTACCCTTTATGCTTCCTTGATTCTAATATCTAATAACCTCTGACCTGTTTTTACATATATATAGTTATCATTGATAACCTTATGTCATTCTAATCCTTCACACTCACTTATGTCAAATGTTCCACACTATTTATTACCCCGATGCTAAAATTCTAATACATATTTGGTTGTAAGCAACTGATGAGAAACCATGAAATATAATGATTTCATATTATTGTCCATCAATATGTGTTCTGTCTTTATTTAAATTTATAAAGGGAACTAATTGCATGAGACCAACAATAGATCCATACGCCATTCGTTTTCTTAGGATCATGGAGCTCATGTTCATCATTGGGTTTGGAATCAGGGTTTTCCAACTCCCCTAAGTGGATCCTCCATACACACTAACCCGGTTAAAGTACCGGACACTCGCTTACCATCCTCTGAATTTCGTAAACAATACCCCCGCCATTGAAAGGCAGTAAGTAGGACTTCCTCGGCAGTGGTTGTATGCAGGTTGTCATTTGAGAGCGTTTCGAGAGAGAGGGAGAACCGACTCTCCCCACCCTCAGCCGCATCAGGGCATTTTGGGGCAGATATTTATGTACTCTATTTTGAGCTAATCAATTGCCGAAATCGGTGAAGTGGAGTTTTGAACTGTTTACGAGCTACTAATGAATGAAAGTAGAGTGTCACATAAGCCAGCAAGCAATCGTATCAACTTGAATGGGACTAAGAAGATATTTGTGATGACATCATTTATAATGTGTCTTACCATCTCAGTTAAAGAAATTTAGTAACACAATAAAGAAACAGGTTGGATAATTCAAGGTAGTCAGAATACTAATAAGAACAATCAGAGAGTTGATTAGATTCACAATCACAGACAATTGAATAAATAAACCTATCATTTCAAATTCATATGGAGATAGTAGTTTTCATTGACGAACCGGATTGAGACCAATAGTGTATATTTCATCCCTTAGAAATGTAAATCGTTCCCTAACTAATTACATGTACATATCTAATTGGCTCAAAGTGCCCCCAAATGTCTTGGTACAGCCGAGAGTGGGGAGAGTTCGCTCTCCCTCTCCAAATGCTCTCACATGGCCACGCGTATATAGCCTCTACCAGGGAAGTCCTACTCACTGCCTTCTCGAGACATTATTGTTGTTTACGAATTTGAGAGGACGAAAAGCGAATGTCTGGAGCTTTAACAGGGTTGGTGGACACGGAATGTCCACCTAAAGGAGTTGGAAAACCCTGATTCCAAAACAATGATGCACATGGGCTCCAGTATCCTGAAGGAACAAATGTCGAATGAATCAATCATTGGTCACCGGCTACCATGGGACTGCATCTCCTCACGACCTTTAGGTCAAAGGCTCCGGGTGTGGCCCCCTAAGAAAACCACTGCTTCGGTCTGGGCACCTGGGCAGTATCACAGCCCTCACAAAAATTAAATGAGATTTGTGCGGTATATATATATATATATATATATATATATATATATCTGGCTCAAAGTATCAGATCCATATTTGTCACATAACACTAATGATCTATTCAATCTAGTTATATTAGCGAATATCAAGTGTACAAAATGTAAAACATAAATTGTTTCTCTATTATAACTGGACTAAAACCCAATCTGTTCATAAAGAGAAAAACTTGAACTTATTAACTAAGAAAATCCTTTTAATTGAATAGTAATTATTATCTGAGTGTGAATGATAATGAGTTTCATTGTTATATGAAATGAGAAAAAATTTTGTGTAATTGTTCATTATCATCGTTGTATATCAATCTTAGTGTTTAAATAATAAAGAACACGAATGAAGACGAAGATTGACAAACGAATAGAAAAGAAAGAAAGAAAGTCAAATATAGACTATGACAGAAATTATCATTATTACACATCTGTTGTATCTGTGTATGGGTACACTTTATCAGTTTGTTATATAGTACAGAATAAATTACAAATACAAAGTATCATCTTATATAATCGAACAGGGAGCAAAACCATGTCGATAGATGATTATTAATTGTAATCTGTATACAGGAAAAAAAAACCGGTTAAACTTTATCAGTTAAAGGAAGGGATAAACGACGAAGCGTTAAAACAACAACAAAAAAAGAACAATGTCACAAAATAAAATTCATCTACAGAAAAAGGAATACTGAAATGGTCAAATCATTGATGTATTTTACTGGGTAACATAAAGAAGACAATGAACACACACACAAACATAAGCAATACCAGCATAGAGACGATGGTGAAGAAGATGAAGGAGAAAGCTGAAAACAATGAATAGATTAGTTGGAAATTCATTGATCCATTCCATTCATTCAACAAGTCTATTAACTGATCATTGTATTTGTTATCATAATATGAATAAAGATTTCCATAATGATGATGACGATGATAATGATATTAATGACAACATTTCAGTACAAACAAAAACATGTGTAGTTTGTTTAGTCAGAAAACAGGAACTGCCAAACAATCAGTTAGGATTAGCTAGTTTATAGGTTTAGTATTTGTTCTAGATAATACAAGACCAATATGACGTGAGATAGTTATTTATATATATATATATATATATATATATATATATATATATATATAAAACCCTGTAAAAAATAATTTTTTTATATATGTATATATAAGTAGGGTTGGATAAGTGTATGTATACATACCCATTTTGAAGTGATGACGGTACAATGAAGAGGAGCGCGAAAAAAAAGGTTAGGAGAAATCTACACACAGTATTTAACATACATAAACAATAGTCAATAATTTATACATGTCAAATTGAAAATAGACGAGAGAATAAGAAAAATCTATGAGGAATTCTATTGCTTGCCATAGTTTATGTTGTTAAACGGAGACAGAAGGAAATACCATCAACATTATCAATGTTGTCATCATGGACAATGACAATCATAATAATAATAATAATAATAATAATAATAATAATAATGTCGATAAGAGAACTGGATAGCTTTATACACAGTTGTTCATTTGAAAACAAACATTGAACAAGAACATAATATAGAAGATATGAATATGTGAATAAATGATAAGGGTGCGTGTGTGTAATAAAGCCAAAAATAACTTTTGAAACAAGTGATTATATTTAACAATCAAGAACTAACAGACACAAGTAGGTTTCATGATGGAAGTCATCCAGGCGCTTAAAGAACACAGAGTAAATAACCTCTTGAACAAGATGAATAAGAGGAAAGGGGTATTTCACACACAAACAGAGAATACATATATATGTATTATATATGGTTCCATATAGGGAGAAAGCGGTAAAAGAAAGACACAGGCGCTTAACAAATACTTGTGCATACATAGATCGCATACAATTATAAAGAATAACTAATGGTAAGTGTTTCATATACAACAACACAGTTCAATGGTGGTAATGAACTGTCCTAAAGTCTAAAATCAGACGAAGTAGGAGAATAATAAAATGAAAATAAGAATAATAACATTCAATTCTTTTCTCTCAAGCTATTATTGAGGGCTAATGGTGATGATAATAGACGATTTTCCTTTCAAGTATATCTATATAGTTATGGGTTATGGGATAATATAATATGTTGCATCATTCAATGTTAGTCAGGGGGGTAATTTAGTATATGTGTGTGTTGTTTTAAAGAATATTACTTTTCTATTAATTTTACCCTTGGTATATCGTGCTTGATTGCGAAGGGAATTTATTATGTTTAATGAAGTGACATATGTAATGTATGAAAGGCATAAGATGGTAGGTAGGTAGGTATGTAAGTAGGTTAGAATAATAACAATGACGACAACAACAAGAGAAAAACAAAGGAGAGTAAAATAACGGTGCGAATAATATTTGTGATGATAATAATAATAATAAACAGTAATAATTACAATAATACTTCGATTATTATATACCAACAACAACACCCGACAACCTACTTTCCTCAAGGACAAAGGTTAAACGGACTGGGACGCCCCTTCTCTCCATCACCGTCAATCACATATATGTCACTTACAAACTTACTCTTTATTAACATCTGTATCTGATAAAACAAAAGGAGAGGATTCACAAATCACAGAATTTTTAATGCTGCCATTATTTTGATGCTGGCGATTAAGATTCCTAGTTGGAGAAGGTGACGACGGAATACCACCAAAGCCAACACAGTTATTACTACTATCACTATTCAACAAAGGACGAGCACGGACACGGTAGAATATAAAGTTTCTCGGCAAATTGAATCGATTATTTGCCTGTACACAAAAGGAAAACGGAAAACTAAGATTAATAATATATTGGTTTAATGTTAGGTGGTTGGAGATAGTTAATTGACAGGAAACGGTGGGATCTACCTTTCATCCTACTCGGGGTTTATGATCTTCAGAGGACTGATGTCCACTGGCGGATCCAATTACGTCATTCAGCCTGAATTGTGTCTCAGTGAGTTGGGTGAGTATTAACTACCTCAAGACTATAGGTACATCTTGCCGGTGAGTGCCAAATAACAAGAAACTTTAGTTCAGGGTTTTCTAACGATTATGACCAACCACTAGATTACATTTCAACATTTTGCACACGATGTTGAGTCACTTAGATCAGTGGTCAGCCTGGTTGTAAAAATGAAAATAGATAGTTCATGATTCGAACCTGTGAATTACTGACTTTGAGTGGAGTGGTTTCACCCAGTAAACCATCGTGACATCCCAGTGGTTATATTTCGGCTTGATAGTAGCTGGAACCTCGACGTGGTTGTAATGGCGAGGTTTTAATACCTAGATGGTATAATTGAACTGCAATCGGTGGGATATTTGTAACTTAAAATCCTACCACGTCAAGTAGATCAAATGAAAAACAGTTAGACCAAAAGCAAGAAACACATAGTCGTAGGGTGGAGTTATACTGACGTCTGTACAGGAGGGTGACGGTAGAATGCTATTCCCATCAGACAATTACCATCTGCAGGGATGGTAACTTCTCTTAACGAAAGGAGAGAGGTTGGAGAAGGCGAATCCTAGAATTTACATACTTCATCGTGCCTAACGGATTTCCGTCTCCAGAGACTAGGTCTGAAAATTACGAAGCCCACACACCAACAATTATTAACTAAAAGGCTATATGTGATCAATTTCAAGTAGTCATCGCAAACTCTAACCTATTTCAGGTTTTATAGCTTGTTATTAGCAAGAAGAATGAAACTAAACAACTCCATTTATATAAAAAATACACCATAGAAATCTAGTAAATGAATAACATTTGACATAATTCAGTGTTTGACTAAGTCAATCAGAAATTCCTGAGTAATCAATCATCCCACATATGACATAAGACTACGAAATTTACCAAACAGACATACCTATATTTTTTAGAGGTAGATTACAGACACAGACTAATGAATGAAATTCAATCCCTATGCTCTATTCAGACTTCTTAAAAACTGACCACTTACTTGTATCGTGGAGACCATCATATTGTAAACATCATGAAAAAACTTTTGTTTGGCAATCACTGAAAATTAGGAACTATTAGACAACTCATTCAGTATTGTTTGTTTGAATCTTCCCATCGATTTGTTAGGACTGCAACTGGTCAGTCTCTAATTGGCATATGTGCATACTGTGCGTATTGCCACTGCTAGCCACTATCCATCTCTGCTTATTAGACAACTGTTTCTTCTTAGCGTGGGACTCCTCAGAAAAACGTACTCATAATCCCACTTGCGATCGAACTCTGAACT
Organism: Schistosoma mansoni; assembly: GCF_000237925.1. Lineage (NCBI taxonomy): Eukaryota > Metazoa > Platyhelminthes > Trematoda > Strigeidida > Schistosomatidae > Schistosoma > Schistosoma mansoni. The sequence goes on from NW_017386063.1 coordinate 205,850, forward strand.
TTCAGATCACACAGAGGGTACTTAATCTTTAGACCACTGACTTCATGGTCTAGAGACTACTATTTGAACAGAAATATACAAGTGACATATACCTTTAATAGACAGATTGGATACAAGATCATAAAACATTTAGTGGAAACATCCAACAATGTTTCTGAGAAAAATGGTATAGATATATGAAAAGGTTTACTAACAGAGAGAGAGACAGAAATGAAGTTGATACTGTATTATTACTTGTGCTGTAGCAAAAACGGACAAGATACTGCCATCAAAATTTAAACGCTCCACTGTCAATATCAACAAGAAGTATTGATACGTACAAAGAGCAAAAAACAACAGATTGATATCTTCCCAGTTTTGTCATATACTATATATATAAATTCAACTAACAAGTACAATGACTGTGTTCAGGTAAAGTTTGATTTCGGTAGAAAAAAAGAAAAGAAACAAAACTACACTCACGGGGATGTACAATGAGATAGGTCTATCAATGGATGGATAGATAGATAGATAAACTTACTCGTTTGGATAAACAACGTTCTTTACTTTTGTATCTGGCTGCGATAAAATAATTATGTGCTGGAAAAGCTTCTTTAAACGACACATTTCTATGATGAGATGAATCTGTTAATAAAAAACATGATATTAGAGAAAAATGTGAAAATTCAACAGGGACATCTGTCAAACAACATACATGTCATATCCAAAAAACAGGCAAAATTAGAACATTAAACCAGTATTTAAATCCGTAACAGATAAAGGCTAGTAGTGGTCCAGATATGTTTTAATATGTTAGATAATTGAAGATAATTAACAAGAAACTCTGGATTTATGTTAGCAAGATATACCTGTAATGTCGAGGGAAATAACGCGTCCTGGTGAATTCGGATCTACGCGCTATTGTGATGCTTGTCTACTGACTCAATCATCTACAAAGTGGTAATTACCATTATTCTAGAAAGAACAGTCTTCAACCCTACATATATATAGGATGAAACGTGCGTCTATAACTCCACTGCTTGCCACCAACCATAGAGAACAATATTTATGAATTTTTCAAACCAACTGAAAGATTTGTTAGATTCAATACTAATACTAATACTCAGTATTCGTCTACGTGATTACAAGGTATTCTTTCATTCTATTCTCATTCATTACTACCAACCCTAACCTTTTTCTTCTTTTATGATTGCTGAATTCAGATTTGTTGAATGTTGGCTTTACCTCTTTAGGAATTCATGAATTTCGTCAACATATTATGCTTTCATCAAGATGACTTATATGTTTTCGTAAAAAGAACGATTCTGAACGACTTAACAGTCAAGTACAAATTAGCGTTTACTTATAAAACTATCTTTAATGAAAATTACAATGAGTAAAACATGTTCAATATGACTGTTGAACATTTACATGTTACATTTTTTATTACAGTGAATGAAAGTCAGGAGTTAGTAGTAGTCGGTTTATGGATATGATTAGGAGTTGATGTTCGAGTGAAAAAAATACTACTCTCTAACCGTAATGGTGTATAACTATTCAGTTAATTGTTTGAGTCTAACCTTCAAAACCTCCAAAGTTACCATGATGAATTCATAAATCATGTTAAAATATTATGTACTGAGTATCCCGAGCAAGAGAGAGCGTACAAACACCTCTAGCTATGGTAAAAATTTCCCATTTTGACATTTAGTATAAAGAGAGAGAGCAGAGAGAACAAATTTATATGCAATTAGTTATTCACCACGGCTCTTCACTAATATCCATATATATGTATAATCTACAACAATGAAATAACACCCATCGACTAGTTGTGTTACGTAATAACCAAAGGAATTATTCGAAAAAATTAACAGTTGCCACATTGCATAACATATAGTAGTTATGTTAGAAATCATGTGACGCATGCTAACAATATGTAAAAAATCAGAATGGGAAAATTGTGGTGGTCTAGCTTAAACAGACTCATGAATTCAGCGCCGCAAACTCCACAAACCCCCATTCTGATATAAAAAATATGTAAAAACACAAAAGTGAATGAGATAAGAAAATTGTTTGGACACTTTTGAAAGAAATGATTTGGTCAAAGTTCAGCTAAAATCTTACTCCTCTATCAATCCCTAAGGTAGTGAGAGTGGTTGTATAAACATCTTAAGGGTGTATAGATTGGGTTTGTGAACATGGATTTTGATAGCTTCAGCAATATGCAACAATATGAGTTCATAAACCAAATGGCGAATTTGATAGAATATGGTGGATAACGTCAAAAGCTTTATTCAAGTCAATTTGATATATTGTGTCCCCTATCGCATAGCAGAACACTGTCTGTCTTGGTTGAGCAAAGGACAGGTAAGAGTGATTAAGAATTATATTCTCTCTCAGTTGGTGTACTATTCGATGATTCATAAATTATATAAATATATATACTTACTTGTTTCCTGTACATTAGAACTCATCGGCTTACAGTAATCAATATGATCGTCAATATTCAATGCCTTAAAATCATCTTGATGTAAAAAGTAAACATGTCCATCCGAGGATAACATACGCCATTGAACATAAGTAATAGTTGATGTGGACGTTGTGAAAGATGTTTCAGTTGTGGTTGTAGTTTTAACACTAGTGCTACTACAATCAGACGTAGTAGTAGGAGGGGTAGTTGAAGTTAAAAGTGTACCATAATTACCGCCAAATGTACTTGTACATAATTCATTAGCTAATGTACTATTACTGTGAATACTACTACTGTTGATTACAGCACAAATGTTTTTCTGAGTAGATAAGATACTACTACTATTCATCAAGGTATTATTATCACTTATGCTTGTAGTAGTGACAGATGTAGTAGTGTTGGTAGTGCCAGTACCAGAACTTCCTGCTACAATTCCTCCTCCTGGTGACGAATCCATAAATATTGATGAACAAAATGGTAATGATGATTGAACAATCATTGACGATAATAAACTAGATGATGGTGAAATAGCACCTAAGAGATTCGAAGCAATTTTACTATTCATTGACCAAATGTCAGATTTAGTTATTGTTGTTGAATCATGAACATTAGTATTATTGTTACTACTACTATTAGTAGTAGTAGTAGTAGCAGCAGTGGTACCACCATCTGCTTTTACATCATGGTAATTTTGTGACAGAATACAACTTGCAGTAGAATTCGTTGTTGTTGTGACAGAAGTGACTGTAGTTGGAGAAGTGTTTAATGTTGATGATGAAATACTTGGTCTAGTTCCTGGGACAGGAACAAATATTACAATATCATCGGGCAAAAAGCTAAGTATAAAAACGGGGAAGAAATAAAAATAAATAAAAATGAGGTATAAGTAAGATGATATATGTATATATAAATGAGTTAGTTGAAATAATTGATACATATGTGCCAAATCACCGGTTTACTTGATTACGTCAATTGAAGTAATTTCCGCAGATCAACAGAGTCTGGATATGACATGCAATAAATGAGGAATTTTCATCTTTCTATTAAAAGGCGAATATACCCCATACAACAGTGGGCGTTATATTACTTTCTGGTTCCGAAACACCAACGCATAGGAGTTTAAAAGAAACATATAGGATTGAAGTTACTTGATAATGTGTTTTAAAGCAACACTAATGACGTATGGTGCGACCAGTAAATATGAGGCTGGAGACAATGAGCTGGGTGAGTATAAGCATATCATTTGCGTGCGCTCACAATCAATCTCAAGGTCAGGTGGTAGGTGAGAGAATATAAACGAGACATTATAAGAGGAAATCTATTGTGAACCTACGTAAAACATCAGTTAACACATCTATATTTGGTTCAGAAGAACAATTGTACATAGATACATATGATTTATACATACTGTAATTCGGTTTCCCGATTAAAGCCTCCTAAACATTACTTTGTATTCTCACTGTCATTGATGCTTTAATAAGCGTATACGAAGCGTGTTTATCAGTGGCTGAATTGGGCATCGTGGACTGTAAAAGAATAGTGCTAGATAGAAATAATAAATCGTTCGATAAAATTTCAGATCTTCTGCGAAAGGTGACCGATCAACGCCTACTCCACCGACGCTTACGGTTGGCTAGCACATTGGTAGGTTGAGCAGCTAAACAAGATAATCGAATTAGCGAATAAAGTGATTTATTTTAAGGTTAAAGTGAAAACTTTCGGATTTCCGCCCATAAGATAATGATAATCTGCAATCATTGATCTTACGCTTCACTAGTTTAACTTCCTTTGACTATGATCTGTATATCGATCAAAACAACTACCATTTTAATGTCTTTAGTTATTGATACTAATTTTCACAACCAGTACTTATTCACTTATCCACTAAATGAATGAAACTGCTGAGGTACAGAATATTTTTCAAAAAAAAAACAACAAAAAAAATAACGAAAGAAAACGCACTTAGAATGTACAAAACTAGTGAAACGTTCATTCGTTGATTTTGATGAAATATTAGTAAAGCAAGAAGATCCAAGTGAAAGATTGCAAGTCTGTTCATTGCTGTGATTTTGCTGTTGTAATATTGGAGAAGTAGAACGAGAAATAGTTGACAATGGATTATTAGTATTAGTACTCATCAATGAAGAAGTTAGATTCGTTAAAACCTCCTAGATTTTTTATTCAACAGAATTAAAAACACAACATAATAATTAAACAACATATTATTATTATTAATCAATACTAGAAAGGAATCTAACAAATAAGAGTGTGTGTATGTATGTTGATGAAGAATTTAGTGTCGAAATCACCGTTGATAATTTAGCTCAATTGGAAGAAATTTCTGATGAAATTATTCGCGTTGAAAGATATATTATTAAACCGACGAAAGAATCAGATTTATATAAACAGCTATGGGATTTTTGCATAAAATTCAGTACGCAGTAACGGATAACTTGTATATGCTTCCGAGTTAGGTGAACATTATTGATATCTGATGCTTGAAACGCTAGAAATCGTCAAATACTTTTAATGTGCAACTCCACATTGTAAATGTCACATAGTATGAAAAGTAAATTGCAAACAAACATCTGAACTTGGGGTAAAGTGTATATGAAAAGTGAATTACTAGTTTAGTGTTCTTGATGAGGATCAAGGAATAGTTAAGAGAGTTTGTAGGCACCTTCTCTCTTTGTCTTCAAATCCCTAGTACATAATATTTTAACATGATTTATGAATTTTTCATGGTAACTTTGGAGGTTTTGAAGGTTAGACTCAAACAATTATCTGAATAGTTATACACCATTACGGTTAGAGAGTAGTGTTTTTTTACTCGAACATCAACTCCTAATCATATCCATAAACCGACTGCTAACTCTTGACTTTCATTTACTGCAATAAAAAATGTAACATGTAAATGTTTAAAATTCAGTACTGAATATCAAACAACGGGATAGTTCGAACTCTTTCTAATGTTAATGTCTGTTGTTACACAGTTTGAGTTAAGGGAACAGAAATACATTGATATTGTCAGATGCATCACAAAATACAATGAAATAAGGAAATCTGAATTCTACTACTAATTAATAACAGGTTTTATTACGAATATGTTGATCTCAAATGCTGTTAGAAGTTCGAAGGCGGTTCCAACTTCCCGTTTGCCTAAACCTTAACAGAAGGATATTTTTCCTTGTGGCAACTGAGAAGGAAAATGGGTCAGAGGCAGTACAAATTACTTAGCATTGAGAGCATAGAGCCTAAAAGAAGAATTGTTCGAGATCGGCCAATAATCCTTTGTACAATCAGAAGCTTACGCCATGGGATGATATGGAGTGTGGTACTTTCAAGGTTAATATTTTCTAATTTCCTCCTTCCGCTTTAGGAAAATGGCATCGTTTCAGCCACTGGTTGTTTGAGGAAAAATATCCTACTACCATCAAACCTTTCCACAACCAGCAATACCGCTTTATTCACGCACTATGAGTATGCTGAGCTTATATTTTTTCTATTCTCTTTGGTGGAACAATGAGAAGACGAGGTTGACCCAGAAATGTGGTGTATTTACGTCATATATTTCGAATAATCTGATCACACATATACTAATCAAGAATACATTATATATGAAAATTAATGAAGGTTAATTAAATAGAAGACCGAATAGACATAAAATGATAATTGTAAATAAGGGAAAGAAAATAGATTTATTTAATATGGAAAGAATAGGAAATCGCTGCACTACGCTAGGCCACAAAATAGCTTAAAGATTATCAGGACAAATGCTTTGACAGGTCTATGTGCGACAAGATTGTTTGAAATATATAGTGAAAATACATCACAATTTTTAGATCAAAGTCATGTTCAGATTGCTCTATCAAAATTTAAAAAAGGGACTAATTGTTTTAAATTCCTTTCCTCTACTTTGTTCAAAGAAGTGAAGCATTAACCTATAGGTCTAACCATTCAGTTTTCAACCATTTATCCATAGATTTTGAACCTTGATCAACTTCAGTTTAGAGAGTCATTTAGTAATAATAACAATAATAGTAGTTTTAACTATTATAACTAAAGTGGTTTGTAACTCAAAGGTCGAAAGTGGGACGTTTTTAGTAGTGTAGAATAAAAACACTTAATCAGCTCACGAAAGTTATTGGTAACACAAAACATATTGGAGCACGGTGAGCACAATTGGAATGTCGAATATGTGACAAATGATGAGAAATCGGTAGAAGAAAACCCTTAAAAAGGGGAAACTTACACAGATCGGTGATGTTCTACTTTCAAGATCAGAACCTAAGAAAAGTATATGAAATAATAGAGAAATATAACACATAAACGCACGCAACAGTAACAACTGATAATTCAATGATTACAGGCATCAACAAATAAAAAACACAAACGGGAAAACATAAAGTATGCTAAACACCACGAGTTGATCTTAGTTACACAACCATTAAAAAACAAGGAAGTACTAGATAGCTATTTCCTCCTAGTATGGGACTCCTCGACAGTATGTATCAATAACCTTATTACAGCAAATAAAATCGAAAACCATCGGTCTCTACAGTTTATTTATTTATTTATTTAAACACATAAATATTGGTACAAGGAAGCACTAGATACATATGCGCCATACAAATCTCATCCGATTTGTGTGAGGGCTGTGATACTGCCCAGGTGCCCGAACTGAAGCAGGTGGTTTTCTTAGGGGGCCACACCCCGAGCCTATGACCTAAAGGTCTGATCCACAAGGCAGTGGAGCATGGTGAGGAGATGCAGTCCCATGGTAGCCAGTCACCAACGATTGATTCATACGCCATTTGTTCCTTCAGGATACTGGAGCCCATGTGCACCATTGGTTTGGAATCAGGGTTTTCCAACTCCCCTAGGTGGACCCTCCACATCCACCAACCTGGTTAAAGCGCCGGACATTCGCTCTTCGTCCTCTCACTTTCGTAAACAACACCCCCGCCACGAGAAGGCAGTGAGTAGGACTTCCCTGGCAGAGGCTATATATTCGCTGGCCATGTGAGAGCATTTCGAGAGGGAGAGTGGGCTCTCCTCACTCTCGGCCATACCAGGGCATTTGGGGTCTCTACAGTGCATTGTTGAGATTAAGGTTTTTTCATACGCGTTGCGACAAATAATCTTAGCCCTATTAACTCTACGTATAATATTACTAGATCTCGTGTGTTTTTTTCTAAATACACCTTACAATCATTTTAATGTTAATACAAAACGATTTTCAATACATACACATACACATGTGTAGAGGTCAAACATTAGTATAGTTAAGCTGATTTCAACAAATCTAAATCTATACGCTGGACAGCTTTCATAACAAACTGTAACAAGTGAGTTTAGATCAATCTTATGACTCTACTCTAAACTGGATACAGTGACTCTGGGTTTCAGTGCTAGTTGGGACTCATCAGAAAAGTCTTGAAGGAACTGTTGCTCCCAAGGTGGACTCGAGCTATATATATATATATATATATATATATGATAATAACATTGGTGGAGTATTAAGACAAAGAGAAGAAAATCGTAAAACTTGCCATATAAGGGGTTCTATAACCCACCCATGTACGGTTTTATTAATTATATATATACATATACAAGTCAGGAAAAAAGAATATTAGCCATCATTTCCTGCTAAATTAGTCACTATGTAGGGACAAAACCATGGGTTCGAATCCAACCGCACTTGCGCCCAGTGACCATGAATTAACGTTCATATATGTAACTATGAGTTATACATTTTAAAGAGATTAGGAACAGTAGATTGAAATAGATCAAATGGCTTAATTATTTATCCCAATCGTTCCAATAAATAAATTCACTTAGTTAATTTAAGAATAACATAAATAGACAGATCGCATCAAATTAACCTGAAAAACAAAAATTACTAACTTGATGGTGAAATATATTAATAAGTAGTATAGGTTAAAAATCCTAGATAGACATCAAGTTATCAAGTTTTCCATGAATAAATGTTAATTTCATTCGTGTAACGATAAAACCAAGTACATCTTTTCTAATGTTATATTTTTACATGACATTTGTTGCTATCTATCTATCTATCTCTCTGATTAATTGTGAATGTTAATAGTTTGCTTATTTTCCCGAGTTTCACGATCATGCCTCGCTACTACTATAAAATATACAAAATCGTTCTTTTTCAATTTTGAAATTCCCGACTATCGGAATATTAAAACATTCTCTACACTTCTGTCTTCTTCAGGGGTTTCATTATATTGGCGATGATGTATTCATTAGTGACTAACTTAGAGAGTCCCAGTGAAAAGACGAGACAAGTAGAGTTCAACCGTGTAGTGTGAAGACAATGAAAGATGGTTGCACAATAACGTGGATTAAATGAAGTTAGACATAAACAACATTGTATGCCAACTTAGTGGTTTAGAGATTAAGCGCTTGCAAGAGATCAAAGGTGCTGGGTTCGATTCACACGTGCTGGGCCGTGGATGCGCACCCCTGAGAAGTATCATACCACGACCAGACGACCACTCAGTGCTTCCTGATTTTCAATATTTAATCTAACTTAGAACTGTCCGTGATCTCAGTAAAATTCAACAACCGCCACAACCCTATACTGATAATTGTTGAGACATTGAGTGGGTGTGTGTATCGATGGCCGTACTATCGAGTACATATAAAAAGAAATTTCAGTTGTTCATAATAAGAAATTACTGTAGGCCCAACCGAATCCCATTGAACAGTACACATTACAAAACATTACTTTCATAATAGTCAAATTACTATTAGATAATACAAAGAACACCAACCTTTAGTGAACATGTTATTGGGAGTCGTTATTGATGTAGCCATATCCAAGGTTGGAATTACTTCTGTCTGTGTTAAAATTGACTCACTACTAGTGATAATCGGCAATACTTGTGATGACAACGGTGATGTTGATGTAGATATGGAAACCGTGGTAACTGGATTAATACTAATATTATTGTTTAATTGTAAAGTTTCCATAAGATATTGTAGTGACTGCCCGAAATCCAATTGATCGGATACTGCTGTATCGTTCGTTGTATTATCACTTGGTTGAACGCAATTAACACACTAGCCGATATGATGATACACCGAAAAAACAAATGCAATATTAGTCACACATAAACAATCAATGAGAAAATATGTTCCAATAAGATTATATTTTTATTAACGTAAAAGGGTTTGTGGTAATTGTCTAATTTCATAATTTCAATAACGAATTAACAAGAAGTGGTAATGCTAAGAAGAAATACCTGTTTACCGATTCTTTGATTTTAATGACTGTCTGAATAAGGTCAGTTCGTGATGTAAACTATAAAGTCCAATAACCACTACAAAGCCTTCATAAAAATAATAATCATATGCTCACTAGTGACTAATTTTGATGGATAATTTCACCCCAGAGTTCAAATGGCAGACCGTACGTTGATTCATGTCGGGTATGGGGCAGTTAGTTACTGACCCATGACATTGGAAGATAGCCACTGTGTAACATTATAAATTTATTGAAATTAAAAATGAAGACAAATGGATGTCCAACCAGCGGTTTGAAAGTAAAGAACTGGTCACGAAGCCTGAACATCTCGGGTTCAACCTCAGCTGGGGTGGTGAACAAAAGTTGTTGTTCATTCCCATACTAGAACGAAATATTTGTTCAGTCCTTACTAGTTTTCAATGGTTGACTAAACAAAGTCAATTCGTGATGCAAATTGTATGATATCACGTGTTTGATAGATTAATTTTTCCTTCATATAACTTCAATCATATTTCTGATTATTACTATGATTGAAACATCATATGATGATAGTCACTATAGCGTACGTCATTTTCATTTTATCACACAAATGAGCAATTCAATTAACTAAATAAATAATGTTGCGTTTAATGGAAAAGAAAAGTTTGATAGACCCAGTGAATTATATATCTATAGATCTCTGTTTTTGACCAAAAAAAGGAAAGAGAGAATGGAGCTAATTAAAATAAAGGGGGGGGGAGTGGAATGTCCAATACCTAGAACAAAATGAAAATTCCCTTACATGGTGATGAACACTCAAACATACATTATTAATTCGTATGTGATATGACTACTGGAATCGAATGTTAGTAACCGTAAGTAAAGTGAAAAATAATAGTTTTTTCTATAGCTAAGACACTTAACTTTTAACCATTATGATTCAAAAGATTCAAACTACTATAATTAACAATTGTTGCCAATTTATAAACCGATAACTAATAATACCCCGCTAACTAAAGTCGATTTAACTTAAACACGAATAAATAATTATAAGCATGAGGATTTGTGAAGACTATAGTATTTTCGTAGTCGAATTCACGGGTGTGAGACAGTTAACCCTTTCAGACAATGGATGATGGGTTGTGCAAGAACACAGATCGATCGAAGTTGAAGTTAGACATTAACACCGTTGGATGCCGTGTCAGCGTTCTAGACGTTGTGTTTGCGCGCAAGACCGAAGGTGTGGAGATGAACTATAAAATCTATTTTGTAAACAATTTTTCATAGTTTTTGCATCTATTTAGGGTATTTTCATATTCCGTACATTTAACACTAAACAGTTGTACTTGTTGTTTAAGTTTATGACCTTGAACACACGTTAATTGACTTCCTTCCGTTTCAAATACACCATATCACGGCGTTGTAACTACTCCCCATTAAATACATTCTAACACACACCTGCATCGTTCTATTATGTCTGCAAATGTGTTAAATGAATCATTAATCGAATATCATCTACGTTTATAGACTATTGTGCCGCTCTTATTACATTCTACGCTTGGTGAACTTACTGGAGCCAAATCTTCCATAACTGTGGATTACTGGTACCGAACCCAACTGAACACGCAACAGCCAGCAGACTTAAGTAACATCCCTAACTTTTATTTGTGTGTATTTAACTTAATAGCTGTTTATTGTTACATAAACTTTTGACGTAATATTTTTTTATTGCTATTTTTGGTTAACATACGTTTTGGTCCGCCACAATTATTTGGTGAGCCTAGTGTTTATTCTCATTTTGTATTGTTTATTTGTTTTCTTTAAACGTCTCACCAGTTTATTTTTCACGTAATGTACTCACCGCCTTAACTTGTTGATATGGACCCTCCTCCAGTAACAACTACTAATTCACTATCAAATCCTCCCGATAACATTTTAAGCTCTGTCAATGCTATTACTGAATTTAGACTCCCGACATATGGGGCAAACAATCCAAGAGTCTGGTTCGCGCGAATTGAAGCTTTATTCATGGCCAGAGGCATACGTTCACAGGCAACAAAGTATGCTCATGTTGTTGGCGCTCACCCTATTGAAATTGCTGCGTGCCTGAGAATGAACCATACGAAAAGATAAAGGCTGCAGTAATCTAACGTACCTCTGTCTCCGACGAAAAAAGACTCCAACAACTATTAACGTCCTGTGACTTAGGAGACAAGAAACCATCACAGCTGTTAAGATACATGAAACAACTAGCAGGCCCTTATAAAATAGATGAGGTGTTACTTAAACAAATGTGGCTCCAACGCCTTCCACATAATGTACGGCAAATCCTCAGTATATCCGGAAATTCAGTTAACCTTGTTGATTTAGCAGATATGGCTGATAAAATGTTGGAAACTTATCATGATAGCTATTACATAAACTCTACACAATTCGCTGGAACATCTGATACAAGTTATTTAGTTTCTTTGCAAAGACAGTTAGAACACTTAACGAATCAACTTGCGTCTCTCCAGACCACAGTAGCATCAGTTCAAGCTAGGCAGCTTGGACCCTCTTCTAGACGAAGATCTTTATCTAGACGGCGTTCGTGTTCACCTGAGCAGAACTCTGATGTATGTTGGTATCATAAAAAATATGGAACTAAAGCACGTCGTTGCACTCGACCGTGCGCATTTTCTTTGACTGACTCGACGTATCAGGGAAACGGCCCGGCCAGACAGTGATGGCGGCGCCTGTTTCTGGCCTCACCACAAGCCGTCTTTTCTACATCCGGGATCGTATTTCTGGTTCGGACTTCTTGGTCGATACAGGAGCAGAAACCTGCACGGAAAACAAGTTTTTTTCGAAGTTAGACCTAGTACGAGCATACCACCAAATCCCGATGGCACCTGAAGATATCGAAAAAATGGCCGTAATCACGCCCTTTGGTCTGTTTGAATCCTTGAGAATGCCGTTCGGGCTAAAAAAAAATGCTGCTCAGACGTTTCAGAGGTTCATGGACGAGGTTACAAGAGGTTTAGACTTTGTATTTGTCTATGTTGACGATGTCTTAATCGCCAGCTCATCCATGGAAGAACATGTACAGCACTTACAGATCCTCTTTGATCGTTTCAAAAGTTATGGCGTTGTGACTAACCCTTCAAAGTGTATATTCGGTGTTCCAGTTTTGGAGTTTCTCGGTCATCACATTGACTCTTAGGGAATTAAACCGCTATGAGAGAAGGTTGAAGCCATCATCAATTACCCTGAGCCTAAGTCGGTAAAAACATTACGTCGGTTTCTTGGGATGTGCAACTTTTATGGACGTTTCCTCATTCTTTGCGCTGACATACTACAACCCTTGACAGATCTGCTGAAGACAGATAAAACAGTAGCGAAGCCCAAGAAAAACGATGCTTTCACATTACCTCCTGATGCTAGAACGGCCTTAGATAAATCAAAATCTATGATAGCCAATGCAACCATGTTACAACACCTAAACACTGATCCTTCGACCCACCTAATCCTCTGTACCGATGCATCTCAGAAACCTGTAGGTGTAGTGTTGCAACAGCACGTAAACAACATGATTACACCTACTATCCTTTGATCGAGGATTAGGTGGGTCAGGGAGAGGTCACTTCAAAACCTAACACTTAACAAATAATTTTTTTTGTTTTAATCCGACTTATTAAGCCGAACTACATTAGTGTATTGATAGCAGATAGTTGTATATGTTTCCAGACACAATAAAAACCTTTAATAAAAGTAACACTCTGATATACAGAACACGCGGAAAAAATGGACGAAAGTGTAGGAGAAAACAAATGCATTGAACATTGAAAACATTGAGGATCACCTCAAACGCCGATCTTACACTTCATCAAAAGATGAATGGAGATTAACATTGGGATGAAGGATACGCTACATACTACTTGAGACTCATCAAATGGATTTATTTGCCTCCGTGTTAGTATTCAAACTGGAGCCCGACCCAAATACCGCCCACTCCAAACGTCCATCGAAACCCCAAATTACTTGTACAACGGGTATGGCATCTTTAGGAATCAAAATTCAGTAAGTGCATCTAGCTGACGAGCTCCAAATAGGATGAAACGCCCATCCTAGCTTCCATTGTTAACCAAAATACATCTATTCTAAAACCTCTCGCGATTAAATGAATATATAACGAGGTAATCGACACATGATGTACATACTTTTTTTTCACAAAGACTGATCAAAATTCAGTTAACAATAAGCCTTATACTTTAACTCATAAAAAATATATTTAATCAAAATATTGCTCAATTCCAAAACTCTTAAACTAAATGACAGTTGAGGTCACCGAAATCAACTCTTTAAATGGTCACTTAATAGACATGGGACAATTTAAGGTAGATGAGAACTGAAACGTTTTTCTAGTCATTCACTGTAATAGATCAAATTCGCTCTATGACTTAAGCATATATATATTCTTATGAATGGCAACTGGAAACAACTGCAAAGTATGGACAAGGATATAGTTCGATGGAGAATGCCGGTGGGCGGCCTATGCTCCTCCACAAGGGGTAAGAGGCGTAAGTAAGTAATATAAGTTATTGATGTCTACAAGAGATCTATACAGATTCGCATATTTATTTTATAAATAATGGAACAATTACTAACGAAATGATTATACTCAATTGGATAAATTGAAAAGAAAAGTAGAAAATGTCAAACTATTTTGTATTATTAAGAATAACACTGAATCATTGAATAATTCGATCTATTCATATATATCCAATAAAAAGAAAAACAATAAACAACTCACTTCTTTTGCTGCTGAGTCGTTGTCGATTAAACTCTCAATAGTTTCTTGTCTCAATATCGTGGATAAATCTGGTCGCGCAATATTTGAAGAAGTATCATTACTAATTGATGTTGTTAGCTCCGTACAAACAGGATGAGATGATTCACATGATATGTGTTTGGATTTTAAAAATAATAATGAACATGATTCCAACACCTTTTATTATTACAAATGAATATGAGGACAAGAGGGAAGAAAACAAAAAAAACTAAAGCATTTTCAGAAAAATAGAGATACTAAAAAGATTCAATTTTTTTCATTACTGACAGTCAAGTAAAAGGAAGTCTACTTGTCGGGCGGTTGGAGATCATTAATTTAGCTTTGAAAAAAAGGTCAAGGCAGAGTATCCCATCAATAACCTAACATGTCAATAATCATAATCTACATGATATTAAATTAGGTCTAGCTGGTCACACCGTTACTTGATCGATAGGGTTCGACCAGTAGTAGTGTCATGAACGAGAACAGAGGTGAAGACAACCATTTGTATTTTAATACGCTATTACAGAATCTCCTAGACCCCTCTCAACTCGCCTTTAAACAGTCGTTCTGCTCGCCGTACCATTTCCTTCCTTACTCCAGTCTGTGTCACGCTCCCTGTCAAAAAGTTGAGTCTGCGGAGCAGCGCGCAGACCTTCGTAGGTCCGTCGATCTGCCGAGTCGTTAAAATCCGATGTCCACCCAGCCACCACACGCTACATTGCTCCTTTCCCTCGACAGAAACTGCTACGGCCAACACCACTTAGTCATAACGACACACTCAACGTCACATCGCACCAGATCGCCCCAACTAGCGCCTCCTCTCCCTGCCCAAAAACGGCATCCGCCAAAACGAACTATTCCCGGCTCCCCTTTGACAGCGACACCAGATGTAATGAACAAGAACACAGGTGGGGACAACCAGTCGTATTCTCACACAAAATTACAGGGCATTTTGGCTTGCCTCGCAACACGAAGCAAACGCCAACTTGAAATCCTAAAAGTAAACGGAAAAGAGGAAGACCAAAGAACACACTACGTCGGGAATCGGAAGCAGGCATTAAAAGGATGAATAGCAACTCGAAAGCGTTGACCAAGACAGGGTTGGATGGAGAGTGTTGGTGGGCGACCCATGCTCCGTACAACTACGAACTAATAAAATCATTAGAAAACCGTTTCATTCATCAGATTACACAATATCTTTATTCCAAGTAAAATTCGAATATGACTTCTGTAAAGACTGATTACTTGCTAGAGGACCATTGAAATGAGAGAGGATTGAGAAGTTTAGGACTAGGACTCACGCTGAAACTAGTGGGATTTACCTTACAGTTAATCATTACTGGTAGATATATGTCTATGATGTTGAACAAAAGCATATGCAGAGATGGGTGCAATTTAAACATAGTTCTCGTCATGGATACAGAAATTATATAGAGAATCACTGTAAACTGGAAAGCATTGGACAGTAAATGTCCAAACCCTCAAGCACGCACCCAGGGAAGATGATCTTGAATCTCTTTCAATGATTGAATAAACAGTGCAGTGATGATAAGTAAATACTAACCGTCTATACTTTTTTTTAACAAAGTATAGACTGATTATCCTATGAATCACAATAAGAAATGAAACCATATATTGGTTGTGATATTTTCAGTTGTGCTTATTTTCATCCACATTTCTTCGTATATCAGTCAACAGTGAATACAATTGAAAACTGTTGTGAAATAATACCGATCGGAAGAGAAAAAATATCTGAATGAAATTTAACATTTCCACAGTCTTTAATCACTTAGACTACATTTCACTGAATAAATTCAAGTAAGTATATAAGAACTTTCGTCTAAATTAGAGCGACTAGTTCCATAGTATTTGGGCGCCGAGTTGATGTAAGACATTAAATAGGAATAATATATTTGTAAAATCTCAGCGAATGAATTTGAAGTAAATCTAACGTTTCGCCTGGCAATCTGGTACAAGCTTTTTCAAGGAAATTTCCTTCAAATTCATTCGCTGAGATTTTACGAATTCAAATCAGGATGTTAATACGATAAGACGAAGGTTATCAGAATTATATGATATATTGACGCTGTACATTTGGAACAATCTGATCATACATGTACTTGTTAACCTATCCTGATAATATTGATTTATTAACCATCGTGATTTTTACATTGTTCTTGTGTACTTTATCGTTGTCTTTGTTTCAGTTTACATTTTAATTTGTTTAATTGACCTTTTATTTTTTTCCATATATCAAATGTATTAACAAGTACATATATGATCAGATTGTTCGAAATGTATTGTGCATATAAATAAATAACATAATTCAGATAACCTTCGTCTTTCCATTGTATTATTCAAATTTCATGAATTGTTTTTTGTTGTTATTGTTATTGGTAAAGATGGATGATAATTAGTAATGAAGATGATGACATGTGTGTATGTGTGTGGCGGTTGAATGTACACTTCAATCTAAGTTCTGATAAGAGTATAGTTATAAATGTCTGGTATATTGTTGAACGATCGTGAATTTTCAATCCCAATAAAATATAAATATTTACAAATACGATCTTACATATTAAACAATGGATAAACTATGGAAGGATTTCAATTGAATAGTGCTGAGTTTTACTTTCAATGTGCACAATATATATATCAAGAACATATTATATCCAATTAAGTCAAATCTATTTAGAATGATTGTTCTATTTGAGTTTCAAATCTGTAATCTACAGTATTGATACAGGATAAATTATTTACAAGCTTCCTCATCTCGTCATGATCTGACAGTCATTATTGAATGAAACAGCAATATAGTACAATCTTGTACAATCTTGGTCTTTATAATTTATTTTAAATGAATTCAGTTCATAGTGAATATTCACAACACAAAAGCTTCATGAACACCTTAATAAAATGGTAATGATAATTTTATGTTCACTGGTGAGTAATTTCAAACTTGGAGAGCTACTACAACCATCATCAAAAACGAAGTAGTTATAAACAATTGTCTACACAAGATACTCAGTATCCGCTGACCGGATACTATCAGCAACAACTTACTGTTAGAGAGAACAAACCAGCTTCCAAATGAAAAGAAAATTGAGAAAAGACATTGGAAGAGGATAGATTGAGGAAACCACCAAACTGTTTCACAAGGCAAATGCTAACTTGAAATCTTGAAGAAAAACGAAAAAGAGGAAGGCCAAAGAACACACTACTTCGGGAATTGGAAGCCGACATCAAAAGGGTGAATAGCAACTAGAAACAACTGGAAAGGATTGACCTGAACAGTAAAATCGACAAGTCCTCTTTTCTCAGTAGCCCCAACTGCTTTTACAAATCTACATGTATGTGTCAAAGCACATACATTGGAAGAACCGACAGAAGAGTACATGTTCGCATCTCTGAGTATGTTCCAAAGAAATTGAGGCTGCCAGGGACTAGGGCTTTCAACAATGCAATAGCTCGGCGGGCATACCATTGACATCTCTCATGTTTTCAAAATTATTAGCACACAAAGAAGTACGGCTGCTCTCCGTTTTGCAGAAGCGATCACGATAAAAAAAAAAACCTAAACCGGATCTATGTATTCAAAAAGAGATAGTAATAAGCTTATTACTACCCTCGTAATCCAATTTTTTGTGCTTTTTGTGTGTTTTTTTGTTTGTTTGTTTTTGGTTATTAGTTTTATTTTGTTAATATTTAGTTTGTTATATTCCTCTCGCATTAGCCAATTCTTAAACCACCCTTTCACTCACACATTTCCGCTTACTTGATTCTCTTAAATTATGTGAACTCTTTAAATTCCATTCAATCATTATGTAACCCATCTTATCAGTTTTTAATTCCGTGATTCCTTTATTACCTCTAAAATTATCACACAATTTATCTTATCTGTCTGTGAACTCCATTCAACTATTACACCACCCATCATTAATGTTTCCTTGATTCTAACACCTAATAACCTCTGACCTTTTTTTGCACATAGTTATAATTGATAACCTTTACTAACACTTATGTCAATTGTTCCATACTATTTTAATATCTGAATGTAAGTAGCTGACGAGAAACTACGAAATATAATGAATTCATATTATTCTGCATCAATATTTGTTCTGGCTTTATTTAGATTAGCTTCGAGATGAAATTTTAAACATTATTTATTTGTGTGCCAGAAGTTGTAATGTGTGAAGTCAACCAGGTTGATAATAAGAGACAACGAAGACATCGATGATTGTAAAAATTAGTCACAATTAATTAAATCTACAGGTATAACTTTTATATACGGCTGCTAAAGTTCACGAAACTCCACCTAGAGGGCATTTCCAAGAATTATTACTGGTCCTAACCGAAAATAAAGTAATTAGTACGAAAGTGTGGTTAATGAACCTTACACCAAACAAAAACACACTAAAGTTCATGAGTTTGATCCCTTTTGTGAGATGATTAGTGTTGAACTTTTGTAGAATACCTTAAAAAAATGAAAGACGTAGTTGTCCAGTAGTATGTATATACAATTATTTTTAACAAATCTAAAATTATCAGAAGTTTTATGGATATTATAGTAATCTTGATAGTTAATATCAAGAATCAATTGAAGTTAGACCACCATGGAAAACCTGAAAGCACTGGACGGCCGTTCCGTCCTATTATGGGACTCCTCAGCAGCGCGCATCCATGATCCCGCCTCGCGAGATTCCAACCCAAGAATAAATTTTATAACAAAGATAACAAATATCATTATTTATCAAAGATAATACTAAAACTTACATTGAAAAGACATTTCAGTTGTATTGCATCTAATGAAATTGATGATTTAGACTGTTTGACTTCATTTGCTGTAATTCTTGATGATTTATTATTATCATCATCAATTACAGTTTCAGAAGTATTCCGTTGTAATTGATAATGATCAACATCATCATGACAATTAGTATTATTATCATTATTATTACTATTATTGATTAATTTTAAACTTTCTTGAAGTAATTGAATATATTCTTGATGAATACGTTTTAAACGACATTTGAAACAATTATGATCTAATAATGTAAATGATGTAATTTGATTTTGTTGTTCAATTAATTCGTGTAATTTTACTTCCGGTAATGATGATGATGGTAGAAGGAGAACATCACGAGAAGTTTTTATATCTTGTGTATCATTGTATTGCATATATATAGAGAAAAAAAAGAATGAACATGTATGTTGTAGAGAAAAACAAAACAAGATTAGAAGGATTAGTTCGTTAAAAAACGGAAATAAACTGAAGATGACAATTAACTCTGACCAAAGCAAAAAGCATATCAGGCAGTAACTGGAATCATACTAAAATACGAATTTGAGTATATGGCATTGTATCACACTATTTATTGAATGTTTATATGTATAAGGTTTAGTAAGAAGATATAATCTTGACTGCTACTAGAGATATTACAGCAGTTGTCGATTTCCAATTGCCCATAGCGTTAAGAGATACTTCTGCTTGGATTACCTCAAAAGAGAAGGCGAATTACAAGTGGGTCTTGATGACCTTGGAGAGTGGTTGCATGGTCCTATAAACAACTTCTTGAGGTCAATTACATATGGCCTTTTTGTGAGTAGTTCTAGATGAGCTAAATCCGTACTATTCAGATCATACCAGTGGTGACAAAAACTCATTAGATAGGGTAAGGTATACTGTTTTCACAGACGATATTTTCTAGCCTCTTCTTTCTCTTATTGGAAATCATTGTCTCTAAATATGTCGACTGTTTCAGAACATCTAATCACCGTCAGACCTCTGAAGAGTCAGCGGCATGACTTCAATTTTGGATCTTTAAGTTGCTGACTTTAGTCTCAATGTCATCACGATATGCCATCCCGACCACCACATCAGAACAGCAGCTGCAGTATGTTTAGTGATACACTACTCAGCTACCCATATCAATGTAAGCGTGAAAAGTAGTATTCGAAGATCCAATCAAATGGTCTAGACTTGAATGAAATTCTAAAAGTAAGTGCGTATTCCACAATACAGATTAAAATATAATGAAGTGATAGGTCATTCAAAAAAGATAATTCTTTTTTCATATTCCTTCAATCATCAACCATAAAATATGACCGGCTCACAATCTACTACAACCTATCATCAACAATAAAGCGAGATGAGACCAAGTCATTTTGTCTAGTTCACCATACAATTAACACCGTTGGATGCCGGCCGGCTCAGTGGTCTAGATGTTAAGTGCACTGGAGCGAGACTGGTAGGTTCCGAGTTCGAATCTCGCGAGGCTGGATCGTGGATACGCACTGCTAAAGAGTCCCATAATAAAACGAAACGGCCGTCCAGTGCTTCCAGGTTTTCCATGGTGGTCTAGCTTTAATTGACTCATGATTCCAACTATGAAAAACACCATACAATTGACAAATTGTTGAAGAAAGTTCTATAAGCACACCATTCCAATTAATTCGAATCACAAGCCTAATTTACCATCATAAAATCAGTAGTCAACTAGTTGGATGTTAACTTAATATCATTCACTGATCAAAACATGGAAATTTCGGGTTCGACTACGGATGGAGCTGTAAATAAAGTGGACATCGCCGAGAAGCTCTAAATACTAAGGATAAAACAACTTACTAGTTTTCACTAACACTCAATGAAGATCAAATCTATAATGTTGTATACATTACAATGAATACAAATTAAACTAAAGATCATTACAATACAATTCATGTTATATTGGAGAATATGAATTTTAATTAAAATGTAAAAAAATTTACCATCATCGTATATCATTGAATCATATTGTGTTGTTGTACTTTCACTACCACAAATGTCAGTAGCATTTGTTAAATCACATAGATTACTTGAAGACATTGATCGACTTTGATTATGCATTGACATGAAAGGTGTATGCATTTGTAATGAAGATGTATTATTATTATTATTATTACTATTATTATCATTAGTAGTATTATCATTACTACTATTAATACTATTGGAAAAGGTTGTTTTTGTTGAGTGAAAACTTGATGTCATCATTAAAGCAGAGTCAGTGAATAAATTATCTTCAGTAAATATTGATGATATAATAATATTATCTTCATTGGTTTCATCATTATGAATTGTAAACGGTAGTGACGATGATGATGATGAATGTTGATTAACAATGGTACTAGTAGTAGTAGTAGGCGTTTGCATTGTTTGAGGATGATAATCAACGACATTGTCGTCATTCTCATGTGTAGTTGAATTCTTTTAATTAGTTAAAAAGTAAAATAGAAAATGAAAAAAAAACAATTAGTTTTATTGAAATATGAGTTTTTATGTTAATGAAGATCAGTGTTGAACAATAACACACAAAATCTGGAGGTGGGGTTTCCTGTCGACTACCTATAACCAACATTTTACATCATAACATAATACACACGATATTGAGCCGACTTAGACTAGTGGATATATATTGCAATTTGATCGATAGAATTCAATCAGCACTAAGAAGGATTTGATATATCATAGCATTGATCACCACTTAGTGGTCATTCAGATGTGAAATAACAAATCCTTCACAATCCATCTCGTAAACCTGAACTAAGAAACCTAGATCAACCAATATGGCGCAAACAGGGGGTTATTAAATTAATGACTCAATAACATATCTTGATTCTTCCACTTCTAGATGATTATAAATACGTACTCCTGTCAGTCTAGATAGTGAAGTTAGGCATAAATAATATATGCCCTAAACAAATGACTTGAGAAAAGGTTAATAGGTCTAAATAATTAACTTGCTTTTCTTAACTTTTGGTTGACGCCTAAACACTGACTGTAATGCTCCCTAACTAGTTCCAACATACATTACCAATGTTTCTGAAGGTATCTACCATTAAATACTTACATAGGATCTTCTTTGTATTTTTTTTTTGTATTCAAAGAATACTAGAAAAGACTAGAAAACTATGAGGTCATTCGAAATCTAACCAATTTAATGGACCAATTAAAAAATTGATAAATACTTCATTTACGAATACAAACAGTTCGATTCACGAGTCAATTTATTCTAGACCA
Source organism: Schistosoma mansoni (assembly GCF_000237925.1). Lineage (NCBI taxonomy): Eukaryota > Metazoa > Platyhelminthes > Trematoda > Strigeidida > Schistosomatidae > Schistosoma > Schistosoma mansoni. The sequence continues at coordinate 228,420 of NW_017386063.1, forward strand.
CTATTGAAAGCCTGGAAACACTGAACGATCGTTTAGGTATGGTATGAAACTCCTTAGAAGTGAGCATCCACGTTTATTTATTTATTATTTTATTTAAACGCATAAATATTGGTACAAGGAAGCACCACATACATATGCGCCTCACAAATCTCATTTGATTTGTGTGAGGGCTGTGATACTGCCCAGAAGCCCAAACTGAAGCAGGTGGTTTTCTTAGGGAGCCACACCTGGAGCCTTTGACCTGAAGGTCTAGTCGACAAGACAGTGGAGCATCGTGAGGAGATGCAGTCCCATGGTAGCCGGTGACCAACGATTGATTCATACATTATTTGTTCCTTCAGGATACTGGAGCCCATGTGCACCATTGGTTTGGAATCAGGGTTTTCCAACTCCCCTAGGTGGATTTATCCATGTCCACCGACCCGGTTAAAGTGCCGGACATTCGCTTTTCGTCCTCTCACTTTCGTAAACAACACCCCCGCCACGAGAAGGCGATGAGTAGGACTTCCCTGGCAGTGGTTGTATGCACGTGGCCATGTGAGAGCATTTCGAGAGGGAGAGCGGACTCTCCCCACTCTCGGCCGTACCAGGGCATTTGGGAGCATCCACGACCCCATACGCGTGGCTCGAACCCAGAACCTTCGGTGTCACGTGCCAACACATAATCTGTAGACCACTTCAATCGATTTGTGATCTTGCACAAACCTTCAGCCATTGTCCCAGGTGGATAACTGTCTCACAACTGACACGGATTGGACTCCACTGATCACTCATTGATCTTGAAGCTAGTCACTAGTGAGCACATGATTGTTATCAGTATGTGGACTTTTGGAGATTGTAGTATTTTCGCAGTTGAATTCACGAGTCGATCTAAGTTAAACAACCATTGTAAACCTGGAAGCACTGGGGACAGCCTAGCTTAGATCGATTAAATTTGGTGATGAATAATCTGAGAGAATTATGTGAAGATAGGTGACCAGACGATAAGGTTTACTTCCTAGTTTTAGTGATTACTTAGATCATGTTCTCCTAGATCTCGCAAATCTCTTCCCAAAATCAAATGAACATAAATATACTTTTGTGTATCTAATACTCTATATACGATTATTCAAATCTGTGACAATATAGAATATTGTAATCCGAACTGTTGTTAATATTTTCATCGCAAAATAAATATCCAACTGTCGCTGTTCGCATATACTTTTTCTGGCTACATGTTCTTTCTGTCAAGAAATATAATCTCTTCATTTTCATTATGATAATAGACAAATTACAGTTAAAGTGTCGTTATTTACTATTAAGAGAAAATGAAAAGGGGTGGTTCCTATTGATCTTTAATCATTTGAGGAAGGAGAGAGTAACATACTACTTCACATTGATACGTGATGATAATGATATTTCTTGGAAAGAAAGAACATACTTTTCTGTGTGCTTCACTATTTTGTAAGTATAATTCTTCTGTACTCATAGGTTTAACAGGAGAATAAGATGTATTATGAGATTCTGAAAATTCCAATTGTTCTTCAGTTTGTGTACCAGTAGTCATTAAGTGTTCAAAACGTGGTAATGTATTTAAAGAAATTGACATGCGATCACCTGAACGTACTGCCACAGGTGGAAAACGACATAATTCCCAACTACATAAACTTCCTGGAAGTTCTTCCCAGCCTGTATGAATATTATTAGCTGTATGAATTGTAGTACGACGTACTGAACTGGGAAGAAAAAAAATTAGGAAATACTGGATTAGAACTTGAAAACAAGCGAATGGCAAATCACGTTCTCATTAAGAGGTTAAATAAAAATGTAGTCACATGTGAATTGGTTCATATTTTTAAAAAAATTCACGTTAAAGCAAAAAATTAGTTGCCGCTTTATTATTCCTTCATATAGGTGAGGTAAAACTGAAATATAGAATATGACCACCGGCGGAATCTAGGAGCGCATTTCATCCTATGTGAGATTCTTCATATAAATGTACCTAGATTCCAGAGTTGGTATTCATACTGGAACTCGAATCCAGTACCATTTACTCCAACTGACATCGCGAGTCTCATAGTGAACATCAATTCCGGGATGTGTGTACATCCAGTTGACGATTCCCAGACAGAATGAAATGAGCCCCTGGATTCTATTGCTAGCCAAACTTTATTTAATCTTTATCAATGTACGTCATAATGTCTATATCGAAGAAATTCAGAAAGAACGCTAATATATTCAGTCAAAAACATCAACAATGGGGTAATCTGAGTCATTTAAAATTTAATTTGAACTGAAGTATTTTAAATGACTACAATCGAATGAATAGCAATTAAAGATTATACTGATGGACAATATTTTTGATAAATCTTCTGGCTCAACCCTTGAATCGCTTTCCTAAGCTCTTCTAGTAACCCCCGATTGAATCTACACGACAACGTGAACACAAGAGGAAAGGCGAAAAATAGAAAAAGAACGCTTTACTCCAAGGTTACTTTTTGTATAGAAAATTGAGAGTATTCATAGGGTTTCAGATGGCCTTGGGTTCTTGAACCGAACCAAACATAGTAACATAACAGGTAATCATCCAAACAGAAATGTAACCCGTGACTCTTCACTTTCTAGATGTTTCTGAGGGACTTTTATTTAATGCTGATTGGATAGAATGTTTCGCAGTGTTTTTAGGGCCCCTCTAGCCTTTTTTCGAGGAATATTCCGGGTCTCCCTAACAATTTTTGTTATGTGAACTTACATGAAAGTGATGGAACTAAACTCCCAACATAAATACTGGAGTTTACAGCATAACAATAATAATGGTGATATGATCATTTACGCATAAAATACACTTGACCAATATAGTGTCGATTAATTATCTGATGACGACAGACAAATAATCAGAGATATCAAATGAACACTCTAAAGCAACCAACAATAGATAGGTGTAGACTACCTGATTAGAGTTTGAAAGATTACCGCAATTAATGACTAGAGATATTTGGTGAAATGGTTCAGAATCAATAATATTGGATAGTGAATATATTCACTTTATTTTAGATTAGTTTTCCTTCTTGTATACCTTTTATTTCAGTATTTTCAATATTTATTCTTTCTCCTTAACAATATTATTATAGGCCTGCTTGAATATCTGAGCAACCTGTTCATGTCATCTAAACATTTTAACAAATCTGTTGTTTGTTTTAACACATTATGTCTATTATTCGCATAACCTATTCAGCTGCATTTATGAAAAGTCTACGACCAGTTTCTGTTAAAGTTACAAAAAAGTACAACCAGAGACAACGCGTTGACTGGCAATATGGATTGGAAAGGATAAACATTATTCAGATGTCAATTCCTGAACTGTTAACATCTAATTGGCGATCATTCGATATTTATCGTCAGGATCGATCAAGAAATTGAATCAACTGTCCTTACCAAAAAACCCAGATAAAACAAACGAGGACTGACAAATATAAATTATCTTATTGAGTCTGTCTAATTGAGATATTGGTCAACAGATAAATTAATATTGTGTAATTTAGTTTACGTTTATACTTTTGAACAAATTTCCATTACATAAAGAAAGGACTAAATTTTTTTGTATTGTTTGTTTAAATTTTCCCATTGATGCTTAGGACTGAAATTATTCAGCTTCTTATTGGCATATGTGCATCCTGTGCAAATTGCCTCGATATTGCCTTAGGTCACAAGCATTATAAGCATCCAGCAGACGGCGAAACGCACGTCCTGGATTCCACTGCTAGCCAGCATTCATCATTGCTTATAAAAAAGGACTGTTTGTTGTATCTTTGATAAGGGTACGATTTATTTAATAATAATAATGATAACGATAAAAGTTATGTATACATAATAAATTAGTTGATGAAATTCAGATAAATCTGAACAACAAAACAAAATAAGATAAAACGCTTACTCATCAACTGATAATCCAAGGCTAGAATTCAAGCTTCGACCAGATCCAACATTTAGAATTGGTCCGATTAAACCAAATTCAGCTTGACAACCAACATTCATAAAATCTCTTGTTGATACATTCTCTAAACTACTAAATGGAGAGGTTGTAATAGATTTTGTTTCAGGCATATTAATTTGTGTACTAGTCATCATTGTAGATATGGATGTTTTAGATGTTGTTGTTGTTGTCATGATGGTTGATTTTAAATTCGATAATGGACTACTGCCATCACTATTGATAAAACCGGTACTATTAGCAATATTAGATGTTTGATCTAAAGAAACACACCCACTAGGATTGATCAACGATGAATTAGGTAGAAAAGAAGTATTTTTAAATAGTGAAAACGATTTATTCAATTCTATCCTTAATAAATTAGATATATTAGTAGGCATAGATTGCATTAATCTTTCTAAATCATCACGAGTAATTTTAACTGATTGTGTTATAGTCGATAGATTATGATGATGAGTTTGATAGAAGTTGTTTGATAATATACCTAATAATGATGACGAATCAACTGACCAATTTGATAGACTGGATAATTCACCTCGATCAGATTCATCAAATGGCATGGAAGCACGACGATTAGCATCAAACGATAGTTTAGTATGTTGTGGACGTAACAAAACTGGTTGGTGTTGTATAGGACAATTATAATTTGAACGTTTTTTATTTTGATCCGATTCAATCATTTCATCTTCTTTAACCTTAGTCAACTGAGGATCTGGAGAACTAAGTGAATTTAATCGAGTTGAACGAACACGAGAATGTTGTACACGATTCAATGCACAAGCTTTGGCTAATTCATTTAAACGTGGTTCAGATAAAGAAGATAAGGCGAATCGTCGATTCACTGTGAATTCCGTAGTATTTATATGAGGACTATGTGAAAGTGAATCGACTTTCTGATTAGATGTAGTCGTAATAGTAGTAGTAGTAGTAGTAGTGGTGGTGGTGGTAGATGTTTCACACAACTGCTGTTCAGCTACATCTTGTGACATAGAAATTGTTCCTGGTATGTTGCTAAGCTATACACATGCACAAATAATGATAAGAATAATAGATGACATGAAGTTACATGATAAACATCAAAACAGATATGAATCGATTATGTAGACATAGAACAAACAAATTATATTATTCTGTAGAAGATATTCGTCACTAGTTGATCTCAGTCAAAATATAGCTGAAAATCAGGGAGAACTGGAAAGTATTAGACTCCATGGTAATGTGTATTAAATGGCACTACTAGGAATCGAATCCATAACCTTCAAGTTGAGCAAAAAGGGAGCTTCACCATTCGCGTCCAGGTGAACAAACTCAACTCTAATCAATATGTGACATTGAGTGACAACTATCAAATGTTATTCATGTTGAAGTAAGTTCTTAGTGAGCTGACCAATAGCACCTCAAATGAAACCGATCTACATTTTAAAATAATCTATGCAAAACCAGACCATTTGAGTAACACTAATCAAATAGTTATTGTATAACAACTGATTATAACAAGTCAACAAACAATTATATACGAGTTTGAACGTCATAAATAACGAATAATAACTTCAATATCGAATTTATGAACAGTCACTAAATCAAGCATATAATAAATAAACCAAATGAATATACATTCTCAATAGTAAAGGAACATATCTCTTTCGTAAGGTAACATAATGCATATTTTGAAGTTTTAATTCTATCACCACCTTTGAACATTCTCAAGTCAATTTTTATTATAAATAACAGTACTGCATGAATTGTTAAAAGGCATTGATTAACGATTTATTTGGTAAAAATTCTATGATTTATAAACAATACTACTAATCAGATCACAGATGTGAACTTTGAGCTATGATGTATACTTCAGTAAATAAAATAGAGAGCTTTCAAACATACACATAAACAGACAAAGTTCAATTCACAGTCATAACATATAATAGCGATGAAATTGAATAATACATGAAAACAGCAATACATTCATATTGGAGGAATGAATTAAACAATAAACTAATTGATCAATTACCCCAAGAGATTCCGCTTTTGGATTAGTCCATGGAGAGAAGAGTGAATGTAGAACGTTATTTTCTAGGAATAAAAGAAAAAATTCATGTTTGAAATGAAATATGATTTATTATTAGACCTTTTAATATATTTAAAAACCAATTAATCATAACTCGGCAGGAGACGATAGCTGATGGAGGAGCATATTGGAAAAAGGAGAATGACGCACAAACATAAACATGGTACCGATCTATGAAAACACTGACCATGGGACCGAGTCATATAGATAGGCGAAAACTGCTTAGTTGTGGTTTACGAGATTACCTTAACAAATGGTCAGAGACTTTGAAAGATATATATATATATATATATATATATATATATATATATATATATAGAGAGAGAGAGAGAGAGAGAGAGTTAATTTGTAGACGATTTGAACAAATCACATATAGACTACCACATATCTAATGTCCAAAAGAATTCTGTAAATAACAATAATTTCTCCTAAAGAGTTTAATTCCAGAACTTAAACTGTTAATTTTAGTCTTACCGTTCACTATATGACCTATCTGGCATGATAAGACCTAAAGTAATGAATGTTCCAGCAAACATACTTCAGTTGGGTCATCGAATTATGTAGGATGAAACTAATACATCAAGGTAGTGTTATATCCGAATGAAGAATAAATGAATGGTAATTGATAAGAATTACTTATGGACTATTATTGCATATATTCTTATTGCATAATTATGAAGTGACGAGATTATGTATATCTACATATATTCTTTTTATCATAAGCCTTCGTTTAACCTATTGGTTACTATTATACGATTTACCATTACTAATTTATTCCCATTTTATCAGATACAGTCATCCATACTCATAGCTATTTCTGTTTTGAACTTGTATAGTTATAATTTTTCATTTTATGGTGCGATGCCGTCGGCGAGACTATAATTCATGGGCGAACCGATCAGATATAAGATATCAGGTCCTGGATTTTGGCGCGAAACTAATTCATTTATTTGGCTAAATAGAGTCTTGGCTAATGTCAGTTTGTGCTGAAAACTGCAAATCTAATTCTTAAACCTAACCATCAACCGTGAATCATAATTCTAATTCCTCTCACTGGTTTATAAGCCTCATTTAATCCTAGTTAGTAGCTGGACATTATCAAGGTCACTTTAGTGTCTTTCAAAGGTTATCCATCAATTATAGTCCCACCATGAAGTCTAATCCGCTTGTATATATACCACGTATGCCTGAAATATACAATTCCCATTAGCGGGGCCTGATATTTGTGTTTTAGATCGAGCGGACTGGGCTAGGAGAACTACTGTACAGAAGACCAATGAGGACTAAGAGTTCATTTAAGGCTGCTAGTGCTGTTTTGATGCACCATTCGTTTGGCATAGGGACAAGGCAACCTTATTACGTGATATTTGATAGGCCATAGGACATAAAAGGTAGCAGCTAAAATCAGGTATTGTATATAATCTATTCGATATATATCGTAAAATAACGTCAGTGTGACGGAGATAATCAAGTTAGGGATAAATGTGTTCACAGACAAATGGGTGATTCAAAGTAATAGAATATAGTATTAGCAACATATTGACATTTAAAAACATACTTAAATGTTTAGAAAATATACGCCGTCGGCGACATTCTTCAGTTCTCAAATTAGTTTCCTCTTTAAGATAACATACAGATCGTTGAGTAAGCATATCGTCAAATTCTGTACGTCTAACAATTTCAGCTAAACAGCTATTGATAATTAAGAAAAAAGCAAGAACAAAGAGGAGGAAATCAGAAATAAACTTAACAAATAAACATAAAACCAACTAAATATGTGCATTATTAAAATATATCAAATTCTCTCAGCAGTTTTTAGAGTTGTATAAGAAGATTATTTTAAACTCCACTATTGTACATCTCATCTAATACTAAGAAACATAGGATTGGTAAGTAATTTAAAGCTTATAGTAGTTGACTTTACAAGCTTGGCTTCGATTTACACAATTTATGTGAGGGTTGATAGACTGTCTAAACCCAAAAGTAGGTGAAGTGAAATTAGGACTTTCGACCTACTGCTTTCAAGTTGTGTGCTTCCCACACTAACGTACCAATCCTGTCTGAAAAAAAGATATAAACGTGTAACCAGGTGATAAAAGTTTGAGAAGAAACAGCGCAACCTATTCACTTAGATATTGAAGAGCGAAAAGTCACACAGCACCTACATATACACGTTTGTAAACTACGAACTAAATACATACACAATGTCGATGGGTAAAGTCGAGTTTGAATGCATTATTCACTTGTTTGAACATTAAACAGCATGTACGGCCCGAAGATCGAATGATAACTTACTCCTAACTACAATTAAGAGATTATTTAACAACGAATTCCATGAACATTTTAAATGTTTAAACTGTGAAGATAGTTTTCTTTACAAACATAGTGGTGGGAAAGTCAACGAACGGAGTACACAAGCTTCATTTTAGTGGCCATTCACAATCCGAAATATATGATCCCATACAAGATATTAGGGAGGAGAAATTATATTTTTGTAAAACTCTCAGTTATGGAATTTTAAATAAATTCAACGTTTCGCCTGACATTCTGATTCAAACTTCAGGGAAATATAATCAAACATCAAAATTATCGAATATAAGTAGTTACATGATTCTCCAATTAACTGTATACTAAACAGGTCATCTATGTTAACATGGTTGAATGTAAAAAATTTTCTGTAGTGCGTATGAGACATGTGGTGTGTAAAGAAAAGTGTGCTAAGTTAACAAATTGTATATATATGTAAATGGATCTGAGGCGAGAGAAGAAAAGCAAACAAAATCACATTGATCATAATATCGCCCGTGATCGGTAAATATTTTGTTGAAAGTAGACAATGTTTTTATAGACGATATGAGTTAAACATCTCAATGAAGTTTTAAAAAAAAAGTATAAAAGCTTGTGTGATTCTGATAAGTCTTGTTGATTGAACGCTATATTCGGATCCTAAGCTAGTCTCGTAACCCCCAAGCTAGAACTACACAGCGACTTGAACACGAGAGAAAAGGCACAAAATATACGAGAAGCACTTTACTCCAAAGATTCATTTATGTACAGAAAATATAGGGTTTTTATAGTATTTTAGAAGTCCTTGGGTTTACCTGAAAATTCTAGAATACTACTAAACATAGTAGCAGTATAGTAATCAACCAATCAGAATCTCTACATGTGACTTTTCACTTTCGTGATATTTCTAGCAAAACTTCTAATCAAACGCTGATTGGATAAAATGCTCCTTAACGTTTCCTGAGCATGTCATGTCTATTGCGAGAAATTTGCAGAATCATCCCAACAGATTCTGTTGATGAAGTTCATTATTCATCAAATATTCCAATAAACTAATTGATTAGAGTAGTTGAAAGTAACCGTTGTTGTTCAGATAATTAAGCGATAGAATAAATGGATTAAAGAGTTCAAGTTCACTTAATAATCATTAGTTGCCATAGAACAGTTAATTGTATTCCATCTCATCTGTTAATATTCCTTGAAATCTATCCATATGTGTAAGGGACTTCAGTTGTTAAGTCTCTCTTTGTAAGAATTCAAACCTTTATGGAGTAATTTTTTTCTTACCACTGGAATCATATAGGATAATTGTATGTACATCGTTTTACGACGAATACATCATAAGTCATTCAAGCGTCATACAATAAATCGTGTAAAAATTTATACTACAGTACATTTGAATAAAATAAACTGAATAGTTATGATCGATGAATATATAAAAAAATAAAGAGAGAATTCCAGTCATATGATCCATTTGTAACCATGCCTTCGTACATATATAGTATATCCTATATATCATGTGTACTCCGAAAGAATTTTTAGTCACAGTAACATGGGGTATTTTTGTGTTTTTTTTTAACGAAAAAAACAGACAAATAAAACATACAGTACAAATGATGATTTACATTAAGTAAATAAATGAATAAATTTATAATGTGATTCATAACATTAGCAAATCAGCCGATATGTAAAACTAGACTTTAAGAAAACATTGCACGTATACGAACATACTAAACCAGGTCATACGAGGGAAAAAAAGAGGAGTAAAAACAAATCATTTCCTTTTTTTTATTTACATAACATCTACACACAAACAGGTACTTTTTATATTGTCACAATAGAGACATGTGCCGAATAAGATGCGATATTCCTACAGTTGAAGAACATATGAAACTCAAAACAACTATCAACCAATATCAAACACACAATCTACAATACGAACGTCAAGACAGTTCTATTTTGTGGAACTGAAACTTCGATGAACTACTAGAACCAACATCAAAAAGACACAAATATTTATAAACAATTGTACGCTCAAGATAATCAATGTCCGTTGACCGGATATCATCCCCAACAATAGGAAAACATGATGGAGTTGGTGGATAGGATATACATTGCACAAATCATCAAACTACATCACGAAGCAAGAGCTAACTTGGAAACTTGAAAGGAAATAAGAAAGAGGAAGACCAAAGAACACATTGTATCGGTAATTGGAATCAGACATCAAAAGAATGAATAACAACTGGAGGAATTGTAAAGGATTCACCAGGACATAGTGCGATGGGGAATGCTGGTGGGCAGCCTATGCTTCTCAATGAGCAATTAAATCAATTATGGAGTGTTTACGTGCACCAGTGACATTACATAACGATTATAGCAGGTATGAATCGGACTGAGATCGAAAACAAATCAACGAATCAGTAATTAATCAATGATTCAGTGCTATTATACTGATAACAAAGTCATATAGATCAAGAATTCGACTACAGGTGAGAGGTACTAAGGTGGGCAGCACACTATCACAGATACTTAAATATGGGAACGACTAAGTATCGAGTAATCTCATACGTTTCCAAAAGTTTGTTTATAGAGAAAATTTCATAAATAAATAAATATTTCCAGTACACATGAAATTTTACCACTACTTACCGAGCATAGGTGGGACCAGCTTCATTTAATTGAGATATTAATGTACCAGTTGTAGTGACACGACACATACGACGAAGACAACGTTGAATAATTGCATCGAGACGATTTAATTCTGATTGGAAATTTTGTAACCATCTACGATAACAAAAAGGTAACTAATATTACGGTTACATTCTCATGACTGTATTCAACTAATGATTATGCAGAAGAACTCACAATAAAATTGGTCAAAAAAAGAATTGTAGAACTATTAATATTTAGAATTCCATTTTCTTGATAGTTGAATTTATCTTGAATGTTTAACACACAAATTTAAAGCACAAAATGTGAATGAATTACTAACCATGAAAAGAATATAATGACTTTTCACTCCATGATGATGATTGTCTTGGTTAAAGTGAAATCCATGTATAAGACATGATTTAAAAATAATTTATAGTACAGTTTCAAGAGTATTCAAGAAATACAAATGAATTTCCTATAATGTGATTATTCTTGCTTTGGTACGGCCAAGAGTGAGCAGAATCCATTCTCTCTCAAACTGCTCTCAAATGGCCACGTATATACAGCCGCTCTATCAGGGAAGTACTACTCATTGCACTCTCGGCAGGAGTGTTGTTTACGAAATTGAGAGGGCCAAAAGCGAATGTCCGGATCTTTAAGCGGGTTGGTTGGTAAGGAGGATCCAACTAGGGAAGTTGCAAAACCACAATTCCAAACCAATAGTTCACATGAGCCTCAAGATCTTGAGGAAACGAATAGTGTATGAACCTATTGTTGGTCAGCAAGGTATACCTTAAAACGTTTGCCTTGGTGACGATGGCTGAATAGCATGAAACCTAGGTCTAATGTTTTCTGAAGACTACCTCCCATTATCTAACATTACAATATAATGCACGTGGTGACGAGTCACAGAGACTAGTGGCAACTCGATCGATAGAATTCAATCAGCACTAAAAAAATGTAACAAACAAGACACTGGTCCAACACCTAGTGATCAATAATGAGCTTGAATTATATATATATATATATATATATATAACAGCCGATGAATATAGTGTTACGTCACTGCTCACTTATCGACTTAAATCTGACCATATATCCATGTTGCTAGACTAGGGCAAAACAGTATTTCATTGTTCTATGTCATTTTATACATGAATAGTCTAATAGTGATGAATAACTTATCCATAAATGCGCATAGATTACTACAGGCCAATTAACATTATTCAAGACTTCTATAGTGAAGCTATTTCACTGCGCTACTACTATTACTAATCTATATGCACGTACTATATATACATAGTTCTAACCTGAATAACAAATGTGCGGACCATGAAAATAAACCAACTTATACAATATGGCACATATTTAAATTTCACTGAAACAATGATCAATGAATTAAATGTGCACTACATCATATATTTTATACATTATCTTGTAAATTTGCATTTGTATTTCTTAGAAGCTGTGTTTATTATAAGCATTAACAGTTATTTGTTTCTTCGTAAAAATCCTATTACAAGTAAATTGAAGTCAAAAAATTTTATTGACGAATTCATATCACAGTTTAAATCATGAATCAATTGAAGCTAGATCACCATGGAAAATCTGAAAGCACTGGACGGCCGTTTCGTCCTATTATGGGACTCCTCAGCAGTGCGTATCCACGATCCCGCCTCGTGAGATTCGAACCCAGAACCGATCAGTCTCGCGCCAGAGCACTTAACCGATAGACCACTGAGCCGGCATCCAACGGTGTTAATGTCTAACTTCAACCAATCCACGATGTTTGAGCAACCGTTCACCAATTGTCTTCAGTGAGTTGATATCTCTATAACAAACTTGGTTGAACTCCACTGGTCACTGCTTCCCATATTCATATCAAATGATGATCAGTTGTATAGAGTTAATGAACAACAAGACAATTACTATTTACCTTGGTTCATGAGGTGAAAAAAAACTGTCGATTAGATTATGGAATCATTAAGATTGTACACTATTTATTTACGTGGATGTACATAAAACAGACGCATTCAATAACAATCATATTCATTCAATAAATGGAATTGTTAATTAGAGATTAAGACGTTCAACTCTCAACCACAAAATAGCAGGTTCAAAACCCAGCTCTATTAAACAGATTTGGTCTGGTTAACAAGGCAATATCTCTAGAAATCACACTTAAAGTGTGGTTTGAAACCGAGTACACGAATTTGTACTTTCATACACTTATTACTTTATCCTTTAATTGAGAAAGTGAGCTATTACTACTACTTCACATTGAAATGAACATGAACTCGAGGTACACCCAGCTGACGAGTCCTAAGTAGGATGCAACACGCGTCCTGGATTCCACTGCCAACCACCATCTATTTTTGCTTGTTTTCTAAATCTTCTCTATCGACATGATGATGTAGGAACACATCTTTGAATGAAACCCCTGAGTTGTTTGTGGAGATAGTTAGAACAGGCTTATTTTGTAATTAGTTTTTGCTACTATTTACATTTTCATTAATTCTTATAATTGGTACGACTACTATGATTGACTGCGAAATAGTCGTTTAGATACACATGACATGAGGTTTTCCGTTTTCATTTTGAATTCCCCATAGCATAACCCACTGATTATCGCTCACAAATACATTGCTGCTCACACATACGCATCCTGTTCTGAATTACCTGCTGTTATGATAACAGAACCCTAATATATTTGCTATCTAAATTTACAGATCACAGTGATATTCTGATTATATGCTTTATCTGGATATCCACCTCGGACTATAACAATTGTGATTGTAATTATTAACTACTTATAAGCCTGTTCTAACTATCTCCACATGTTTATGGCTAACTGAAAAATCATTTGTAAGATGCAGGCTAGTATCATTCATCATTGAGTCATTACCATTTCAGTAACACAGTAGGCTTCAGATAGGGACTCCACCACTACATCACACTTAGTTTAAACAGTCAAGTGGCATTCTCACTAATTATTACGCACACAAAAAAAGATCCCCACGACAAATGAACGAATTTGTATTGAGTTATAGAGTTGAATCTTTTAGGATGACTGTATTTTCGATAAAATTCCTTTGGTTATTAAGTAAAGAAAAATCATCTTATGTAGACTTTGATACTTCTATGGTCTGAAGCTCTGTGACGACTCATTGTAACTCAGTTACCAAGTGTGTAGATTCTTACACTTAATCAGTTAGTCGAAGTAACGTAGAATCGGGCTTATTTGTGTATCAGTTCAAGTTTTCACAATACATTAGCGGAATGAGTTGAAATTACCAAGATATATTATTACAGTAAGAGAAGCAGTAACAATATCAACAGTATAGACAATCTGATTGCAAGAGATGGAATAAACTCAAGGAATAAAAGATAACATTATAACTCGAAATCCAATGAAACAAAAATAGTGAGTGTAATTGTGTTATTGTGACTGATTCTGAACCATATCATTCAACGTCTCCAACCCCTGATCATATTTATTGTGAGGTCCTCAACCACATAAAAAATGAATTATTAAGTTATATTGATATATATTTGCCATTAGAGATTGATTTAAATAAAGAGAATTTAGTGTCTTCTATAAATTAAATATCAGTCAGTCACAATGTAGAACCTAGTACGTATGTACACAGGTTCAATTTGTCTCATTAGCACAGAGATGAAATTGTCAGACCGAATACTAGAATAGTAAAGTTAGTACCATTATGAGTGGTGATAGAAAGGTGTAGGCATAGAAGATAAGATTCAATAAAAAATGATTTAGTGAAAAACAAAAGTTACGATGAATTCTCAAGCTCAGGATTCGAGAGAAGACAAAGAATGGATGCAACTGCGCCATAGCATACGACTTTGAGCCATGTCATTCAAAATCTCTAATCATTGGTCACAATAATCACAAGAAGATCAGTCAGGTAGTCTACATCTATTTATGTAGCTACATCCAATTTTCAATGACTTTATGGATTGGTCCCACAACTTCGTTTGGCCATCACTAACATTCTTTCAGTCAACTCTTACACCAGACAACATTGCCCGCTGAGGTAAACAATGGTTGATTATACGTAACACGTGATCCAACCACATCAGTTGATGAAGTTTCACTACCTCAGCAATAGATCTGACTTATTTACCTATTGCCTTATCCCTAACCTCGGAATTGCCTACTCACTGGTCCCAAAATACACGAGCAATACTTATGATCAAATGCTGATAATCTACGAATATCTTCTATTCTTGATGACCGTATTTTACCATCCATAAAGAATAATGGAACTTACTTAAACATTTACTACATTAATTACCACTATATACAATATTTGACATGAACGACATATAGATCACTTTAACAAAAGTTGATTTTCATTCCAGTTTAGTAGTTGTACAAGGATATGCGTATGTTGGTTTCAAGTCATACACACTTCTATTCCAAATACATCTATGTAAATTAACAAGATTACTTCACGAATATGAAATATGAACGCTGATGATTTACACAAGAAAGCTATTAATTCACTCTTTCATTAACTATCTGTTCCTTGAGCTTAAACATATATATATATATTATATAACAAATACATTTATCTAATGATTAACAAGACAACCAACTCGCTACAAATTCTTTCAGAGATGGAGAGATTTTTTGTTTCTATGCAACCACAACAAAAAAATATTACCACTTTTTCATAATACCCTAAACTGGAAACAATTCTCACATGATCAACTGATGAAGTGAATAAGTTGATTAATCAATGAAACACCATAATGACAAGTCACAAGAAACAATACACGAATTAAATCAAATTCTTTTTTTTTCACTTTATTATTATTTTTCTTCCTTACAAATTCCATTAATAAAACAAGCACTTCACACACACACAGAGAAAAACTAGAACAGAATAGGTCATAAGAGTACTATCATTGATAGGTATTGTTATTATCGTTGTTCAAAGTTGTTTTTTTTATCTCCCTTTTAAATAAAGCGAAACATACATACACATAGTAACTATGATTAGTTGAAATATATAATAAACGATAACAAAATGTAAAAAAAGGAAATTAAGTCGATGTAGTCGACGCAAATGATAAATACATATATGTATAGTTACGAATTAGAACAGAAAACTATGTATACATGTGACAGTATGACGCAATTGGGAACAACGCGAAGATGTATTGACTATGTGATATGAATAAATTATGTTTTGTAAATAACAGATAATATTTTTTTTTAGAAAAAGATATTATTCTAGGAATAAATTCATTTCGTATTCTATATATAGAAAAGATATACATATATTTTTGACTTGTATACCACTAGACCTTAGCTCAGTGGTTTCAAGATTAAGCGCTTGTAAGCAAGACCAAAGGACCTAGGGTTTGATCCCCGACGACGGTGTTGTGGATGTACACCACAAAGGAATTCTGTGTAAGGACAAAGCTACTGTTCAGTACTAACAAGTTTTCAATGGTTTTCTAATTTAGATCGGTTCCTAATCACAATAATATATATATTTACTTTAGTAATAGTATTTCTGACAAGAATAAAATTGAGGCACAGAAAATGAGAATATTTTTCCTTAAGATATGATGGCAAATATTGACAAAACAATATAGAACGTAATAAAATATCTCCTATAGTTTAACTTTTGAATAATTGACTAGTTGAAGAAAAAAAAAGTAGGATACGTGTTTTGGTGAATTTGTAACGCATTTGCTTTATTAATGTCCAATTTGTGTGTTATTGTTTGTTTAGTGATTGAGCCTCCAAATGCCCTGGTACGGCAAAGAGTGGGGAGAGTCCGCTCTCACTCTCGAAATGCTCTCACATGGACACGAGTCTATAGCCTCTACCAGGGAAGTCCTACTCACTACCTTCTCTCAACAGGGGTGTTGTTTACGAAATTGAGAGGACGAAAAGCGTATGTCCGGCACTTTAACCGGGTTGGTGGACACGGCGCGTCCACCTAGGAGAGTTACAAAACCCTGATTCCAAACCAATAGTGCACATGGGCTTTAGTATCCTGATGGAACAAATGGCGTATGAATCAGTCGTTGGTCACCGGTTACCATGGGACTGCATCTTCTTATGATGCTCCACTGCCTTGTGGATCAGACCTTTAGGTCAAAGGCTCCGGGTGTGGCCTCTTAAGAAAACTACCTGCTTCGGTCTGGGCACCCGGGCAGTATCACAGTCCTCATACAAATCAAATGAGATTAAGAGCTGAATGTAAGAGCGTAATTTGCACTGCAATTTTTTTCTAACTTTCATATAATTTGAATTTTTTCATTTCATCTGGTAATCTGGAATGAGGATGGGCTACAACAATGACATTTTTCATTAAAGATATACGTAGATAGCTTTATATTGTCAGAGACGAGATAAACTCTTTCATGCAACACTCAATCAATAAATGAACAAAAAAAAGCTTGAATATATTCGTTATTGCAATTTTATTAAACATTGGAAACAATGATTGTTCACCTTACATACAAAAATGAATCCTTTTTATTTTCAAACTACAAATTAGTGACACTGTCAAAGTATGATTTTAATAGGATGAAAGTGTACATACAAGAACTTGTACTGAATGTACAGCTTAATATGAAATGAATTTTTAATTATCAACTCATTTGCCATATAAATATTTGTTCAGTTAGTTAGATTCAAGTCACACTCTACGTGTTTGAAGGTTAATGATACTACTTCGTTGCCAAGTCAAAGTGGTTAGAAAGAGAGATTGAAATCTGAACAAGATGGATATTCGCAGATTAGTGGTGTTTGATAATAAGTGATCTTGTAAGTTGAGACCACTAAATAAGCAATATTAAGGTTAGACCCAAGGTATGAGGTGAAAGTAGAAAATCAAACAATGAACTTAGTCGTTATCGACTGAGATGGTTGGAAGAAAGTTAGTGCTGAACAAGCCAAGGTATGGCACCAGTACATTGAGTTTTTTTTATATCAATAACTGATTGATATAAGTTATAAAATATTATAATATCGTCTCAGAAAATGCCCAACATAAAAAGTGGAAATTCTACTCTATATAAAAATGTACAAATCAATTACCGTATACAGTGATCAATAAGTTTCTTCCTATACATCTTACAAATTAACATTTTAAGCTACTCCCAATATGAAACTAGTCTCACTACTTAGCTCTCTTGATCTAATTGTGAACTGAAAACTCAGTTTCTAATGTTTAAACTTTCAACTTGACTGATTGACAAAATGCAAGAATCTACGCTCTTGATAACAGAATTTACGACGGGCTTCTCATTGACTATGGATGCCTTTTTTCGTTAACAATTTCTTATTTAAAAAAGCAATATATATGTTTTTTTTTTTGAGTTTCACATTGCGAAAGTATTTTCACACGTGAGTATAACATGAATAGAGTAAATCATTTGTAAGCATAGACTATGGTATTTCACAAATCAATTGTAACATCATTACAATAATTTACTTTTACTTTACGTAATATACATATTGTATGTGATCATTATGAAACGTGAAAGAAACTAATCGAATTTTAACTCCTTTCTCAAATGTTCATTCATATCGATTAACAACATGCAGAAAACATTTAGTTGCAAATTTTGTGATACATTAATAATTATACTAACTAATAAAAATTAGTAAGCAAAGATGGATAGTGGCTAGCAGTGGAATCCAGAAAGCGTGTTTCGTCCTATTTGGGACTCGTTAACTGGATGTACCTGCATCTGAGAGTTGATGTTCACTCTGGGACTCGAACCCAGTACTTTTCGCTTCAAACGCCATCGCGTTATCCACTCAGCTACTGAGTCCTGATAGTCACTTGCTTGTGCAATGGAGTGAAGTTTAAATTCATACGAGTAATACTAAGTGAATTTAATAAAAATTAGGTTCGAAGCCCGCATGCGAGACATTGGAAGCGCACTGCTGAGGAGTTCTATACTAGGATGAAATGGCTGTCCAGTGCTTCCAGGTTTTTATTGATCGTCTAGCTGAGATCGACTTATGAATCCAGTTATGAAAAAAACTTTTGTTGTTGTTGAAATATTGCACATGTGTTTTGATACAGAGCGCTAATCAGATATCGTTAAATGGTACGTACGAATGACTGAGCAAGAAAGAGTTTTTATTTTCGAGGAATAAGATATCTATAACTGATATGCTTGATTTCCCAAGGAATACATTATATATACATAATTGAGTGTAGATACAATGTATTCCGTTTAGCCACGAAAAAAAACTTTCTTTCCAGGCTCGTCGTACATAGAAAATATCAGTATTAAGTCTTGGAAAGCGTGAATCATAACAATCGCGTTTGTTACTACCATACGGAAGATTCAGATTGATTTTTTTTGATTACAGAAAATAACAGAATAGACAAATTATTTGAAAACTTCCAGATTTTAGAAGTATACGGGAGAACTACTCATATTCATAAATTTTATAATTTGATAGTTGTCAGATTACTATAGCAACTAAGTCAAAAAAAACTGAAGTAGGTTTAATTCAAAACCTTACAACTTGTATATCATTGTAAAGCAACATTGCATCACATCCAGACACTTATGGATTGACAAATCTTTCTATCAGTAAACTCTTCACCATTAATACATCCTTCCATTAAAAATAATAATAACTCATGGAATAATTAGCGAAGAATGAAAAGATTGCATGTAATGTCATTGTTAATTCGAAACAATGAAGAGTTAGTCATAGAATAAAACTCATGTTAACAAATAACAACTGTTGAATAAGAGATAGTTTAATAATAATGCAGTGTTCAAAACAATAGGTGTTTAGACCAAATCTCATTGACAATCTGCTTCATTGATTTAAATAAGGAATACTAAACTACGTTAATCAAGTTAAGTGAATGAATGGTTTAACTACAACAGTTAGTATTTCTCGCTATTGGATTATTTTACGGTCAAAATTTTAAGATGGAAAGCAAACCAATTCAACTGCTTCTGTGTTTTGTTAGACTGAAGAATTTGTGTTCTTAGTATGAGATTAACTGTTTGGTAGTGATCATACACAACTGCAGAGCGGAATGGAGCTACAGTAAATGCTTAACTTCTAAACCACCCACTAATGACCTACTATCCAACGGTTTCCATATAACAGACATTAATTGATTAGTTTTATATGTTCATAATCACAGAAGTTTAACCTCAACATTGGGACAATTATGAAACCACTATTTCAGATCAAAAGAAATTTTTTTAATTTTTCAAAGTTTTCAACAACTTTATCCTTGTCATATCGAATCTGTTTATGGATATTATATTCATAAAAAATGGTTTGATCTTTATTAGTAGGCTTTCAACAGCAAACTTCCTCTAGGAGGGGGGAGATAAGTCACTGAAAATATATCTTATTTTTCATAGATGATATGAAAATGAAGATCTGGAAAAAACGTCTTAACCAACTTTGATTGATTAGCGATACACTACTACCATGTATTACTCATTAATTATTTGCACATTTTCAAGGTCAGTATTTCAGCAAACAAAACAGTAGTTATTCGAAGTTTTGTAAAAAAAAAAGATACACAAGAATACAGTACTCCATACACATAAAAACTGTTTTGTTTTCTTCACGTTAAGCGAATTTAACAAGTTTGTTTATTTATTTATCTAGACACATAAACATTGGTACAAGGAGGCATCAAATATATATACGCCACACTTCGTCATTCGATTTGTGTGAGACCTGGAATACTGTCCAGAAGCCCGTAACGAAGTAGTTGGTTTTTGAAGAAACCACTCCCCGGACCTTTCATTTAGAGATCTAATCCACAAGTCAGCGGAGCAACATTAGGAGGTGTAGTCCCATAGTGTCCGGTGACCAACACTAGGTTAATATGTCATACGTTTTCTCAGGATCGTGGAGTCAGTATTCACCATTGGTTTGTGATTGTGGTTTTGCAACTCCGCTAGTTGGATCCTCCGGACATTCGTTCATTGTCCACTCGATTTCGTAAATAACACCCCCGCCGTGAGTACGTGTTAAACTGACCTTAATAATTGACGTTACACTTTATAACAAGAACAATAATAATAATAATAATACTGACGTCAGCATACAAACGACGAAACCGTGGATGAGTTACCTTAAAATAGTGTTTTGTAAACATTAATTATTATTATCTCACAATTCAAACATCTAACAAAACTAAGAAGTTATCGTTTAATTTAATTGTTACAACTAAATTTCGCTAGACTGTATTGTTTTTGTTTGAATCAATACTTACGTGGATTACCTTTTAAAAAATATTGATTTTGGCACAATCAGCTGATTTAAACACAAATCAATAAAACAGATGATTTCAAGTTGAATAATTAGTTAGAGGTGAGAGACGGAATGAAAACAGATTCCGTTTTATTGAAATATTATATTGATATATATTGGCAGTAACTATAGGAATAGTTTCCGGAGAAATCAGTTTAATAATCCAACCAAAGTAACCCAGTTTAAACTAGGTTCTATTGTCTAAATCGTAGTTGCTACATTATTGCACTGCTGCATGAACTGAGGTTTGATGAAAGAAAGGTGTTCCCCATTAGAGAACTTGTACTTCCATCTATGCTACTTTCTGTAACAGAATAAAGCTAAGAGGTAGACTCCAAAAAATCACACTTCACCTTGTACTATTGATTTCGATGGTAAGCGACAAGGTCATATAAATACCAAGTCAATACATTGATAACTACTCACAAAAATATCATGCGTGATCGGCTTCATTAGTAGCTGTTCTCTGGACTCTGCAGTTACAATCGCAGGTATTCAACACCATCCTAAGTTAATTTCTTCTTCGGGCCTCTGGAGAAATATCCTCCAGGGAAGTGACAACCGACCGCATACCTCTAAGAGCACCTGACGTTAAGCTGGTTACTCCTTATTTTGGGAAGTACGATAGAAAAATAATATCACTAAGTGATACCCCCGCCTTTGACATATCTCTATTTTAATCTATTTAAAATCGTTCGACAAAATGTAAACTACAGTATGAATTGTTAGTTCAATGAAGGGACAAAGGACATTTAATCATAAGTATAAAAATTTATAAGTGGTTAGCTAAAATATTTGACTATCACCAACTGTTTTTGAGTCCAAGGCTTTAGTAAAGCAAAAATCCAAATACAGTGTGAATAGGGAACTCAGTTATAACATAAAAATTAATAAAATAAACTTGACATCTCATCAACACAGTTTACTCAATGTTAAGTTACTCAAACTAAGTTGGTCACTACTACTCGAACAACAGAATTCAATCAGTTACTTTTAAACGAACCAGAAAAATATATGTTGGTCACTACACTAAAGTACTACTACTCACACACACATGTTATACAATAATACAGTGAATAAATCAAGTACAAGCAACACAATTAACTTACCGTTGACGATCAAACAAATTATTAGCCAGTAAAAGTTTACTCTCCATAACAATACCGAGGATTTCACAAAGACGATTGAATGCAATAATTAATTCTTGTGAATTTTGTGTATTCTCTATAAATTTCGTCTGTAATAATGAATTCTGAAAACAAGAGGTAGAGGAAATGAAAGGAGAAAAAAAGACCAACTGAAATAAAATCCAGAATAACTTTTAAGACTAAGACAAAAACTAATTAAGTTCAACTGTGTCCAGTATGAGGCAGTTACTTATCAAAGACAATGAAAGATGGCCACTCAATGTCGTGGATTGGTTGAAGTTAAACATCAACACCAGTGGTGTAGAGGTTAAGCGTTCGCGCGCGAGAACGAAGGCCCTGGCTTCGAGTTCCGTGTGCGTGTTCGTCGGTGCGCACTGCTGAGGAGTCCCATACTAGGACGGAACGGTCGTCCAGTACTCCCAGGTTTTTAACGATGGTGTGACATTGACAGGTTCATGATCTCGATTAAAACTCAACAATCTCCACAACTCTATACTGATAACAAAATGTAATAACTTACAACCTTTTGTTGAATTATCTGTTGAAAAGCTTTTGTAGAATTCTGTTCGATTCCAATCATTTTCCTGGCTAGACCTACAGCTTCACATAATAATGGATCAAGTTGTGAAAGACGTTGACTAAAATAACCAGGATCTAACGCATCACGTACACTGACCAAGTGTATATCATCTACACCATCATTATATGGTAATTTTGATGGGAATAAAGTTGATGAATATGTTGACGATGACATGAATGGTGGGATTTGTTTCTTATTCACTGCTCCATTGCTATCATTTGATGTAATATCATTATCCGTTGAATTATTAGAAATATCTTTTGAACTAGACATTACAGTATTCATTTCAGTAACAGGATTGGTAGTGGTAGTGTTGGATGGTGATTTCGTTGAAGGATGAGACATAGTAGAAGTAGTCATTTCATCATAATTTGATTTTGAACAAGTAGTAACCATTGTAATCAGTTCGGATAAACGATTTGTTTGTCTAAATTCAAATACAAATTAAAAGAGAATAAAAATGTAAACGAACGAACTACATTTATCACCAAATGTAAGCTCTATATTAAGTTCACATTTACTTACTGCCTGTTTTAGGTCACATTGCTTTGTATATAGCGACGAGGGCTAGTGATGCAACTCGTCTGGATGAAGTGAATTAGATTAAGTTAGGTTCGAACTTATGAACTATCAGTTCAAAGTTGAACAATCTATTTACTAAACGATAAATAAATATACGCACTTCAAATTTCGCTGGTCAACCTAGTAGTACGACTGTTAAACTACGAAGGTACAAATGAAAGTATTCAGTTAACATATTTGGTAACTGACTGAACTTTGGTAGTGGTGGACAAACAAAATTGCGGGATCTGTTCATGAAGTCATTAACACTTGGACTGAACTGTGTTAATATGTGTAGACTATCTGGTTAGAGTCCGTGTGATTATCATAATATGTAATTTAAGACTTAGTGTGACATGTCTTAGAATTGTTCGCGGTGGCGCAGGTCCATTCACTCTCTACTTTCAGAATATGAGTTCTGAAGTCACCTTAAACCATTTTTTCTCTGTCTATACCCAGTCATTTTACTAATACTACCATTATTACAGTCAACATTCCCACAACTTTGAGATTTAACTTGAAATAATTTTATCTTGTTGTGCTAATGCAGTACGGAGATTTGAATTGATGTACATATTTGTCAGATTCTACGTTGCGCATAAAATAAAATAGACCAATAAAGATTGCTCATCTTTTGATCCTTAGTATATCATCAACAACAAAATCCAAATTCTCATAAATGAATAAGTTTGTTTGATAAAACGAACTGAAAAAAAGACATAAATAAATTCCCAGAACATCTGCCAATACAACTTGCTAAACAGGAGCAGTTGAATTGATGGATACCATGAGCGAAAAGTCTCTGTATATATGTGTACAATTCAGAGGAGGTGCACCTAGTGAAACGCTAAGACTAAAGTTACGCAGATCAATCCAAAGAACTTTTAATACAGGTAAACTACAATTGATGTTTTCTACAAACCCGATGTTGAAAGATAAACTACCTAGACTAGCCACTTTTTTCTGTATCTACCAACTCAACTGCTCCTGTGGAGCAAGTTATATTGGCAGATGTCCTAGGAATTTGTATATTCGGGCTCGTGAGCACTTCCCAATATGGTTAAGGAAATGTATAGTAAAAACTATTAACAGCTCCATTCTAGCTCACATAAGTAAATGTATACATAAGCACTTACGCTCTAACATAAACTAATTCATTAGTGAAAGTATCCGGCAGTTTAGCATTAAAATTGAATGGTGAGTCCGGACCAAATCGTAGTGAATGTATATCATGTAATGCACGTTTAATTATATCTAAAAATGCTGACTCATAACAATCAGATGCTGAAGAAGAATGATCCTGTACAATTGTATCGTTACCATCTTTGGTGGTATAATATTGATGATGATCCATGATGAAACGCATATCTGAAGAATTTGAATTTGTAGAGCATAAACTATTTAAGCTGGTTTGAGAACCACCAGTATAGAAAGACACTCCAGTAGGTTGATTTGATCCAATACAAGTAGATCCTGAATTATTAGACATAATACCATCATTAGCACCACTAAGGACACCGATATGACCAGTACTTGTTGTACGAACACGTCCAGTACTACCACTACCAACACCGGCATGTCGACCAAGATATAATGCAATCGATTGTAAGCCAACAGCTTTAATTGTTGACGATGGTAAGGAATAACGCGTCCCAATGCTAGATATAGCAGATTGTAAACAAACCCATTCATATAAATTTGTTGGCTTAGGAATATTGTTAAAATTGAACTGAAAAATAAATAATCATAAAGCAAATTCTTTATCAATAAACTTTCCGAAATCAGGTTAATGGTAAATGGAGTTTAAAAATAAATAGGAAATTTTGATCATGCAGAGGTCGGACGAATAGGCCTAATAGACCTACTGAATTAAATTTTATAACTTTTTGATATTTCCTTATAGAACTTTATAAACAATTGTCTACACAAAACACTCAATGTCCGTTGACCGGATATCATCCCCAACAACCTACTATGGGAGAGAAAAAACCAGCTTCCAAATGAAGAGGAAATTAGGAAAACACGATGGAGTTGGTGGATAGGATATATATTGCGCAAACCAAACTACATCACGAAGCAAGAACTAACTTGGAAACGTCAAGGGAAAAAGAAAAGAGAAGGACCAAGGAACACAATGCGTCGGTAATAGGAAGCAGACACCAAAAGAATGAATAGCAACTGGAAGAATTGTAAAGGATTCACCAGGACATAGTTCGATGGAGAATGCTGGTGGGCGGCCTATGCTCCTCCACGAGAGGTAACAGACGTAAGTATGTGAAGCTTCTATTCGCTGGTCGGAGATCTATGCTCCAAGAGGAGTGACAGGCTTAAATAGTTAAGTAGGTAAATAAGTAAAGCTTCTGTAATACAATAAAGTAGGTTGAAGCACAAAAATTTTCTGATGCCAAAGAAAGAATATGGGGCTGAATATCTTAAATCAACTACAGACTGATTTGCGCTATCTTTTGTGGACTATCTATCAGCCTGATAGATCGCCTTGAATGTAATGTAAAATTGACCTGTGTATCTATTTTTACAGGAGTAAGCAAACTATCGTATAAACATGCAAATTGTCAAGTTGCAACAACTTTCATACAAACACTTACTGAATAAAATGTATTTCTAATTGACTTTTCAAGACAGGCTTCAAGCACATAATCAGCAAGATCTCTCTCAAAACATAATGAAATTAAAAATTATAGATTGGTGTAAAACCAGACTTTGAGTCAGTCATATCAATTTTAATGTGACACCTTGTGATATACTAATTGATTCTTCCAATATATAGATAAATCCAATGCGGAGCTTAAACCTATGATAGATGCGCATTGGTGAGGCTAATCATTAAGTGATATTACTCAACAATCGCATGTATTGAATGAGTGGATGGGTAATATCAATCTTGAAAAAAAGTCAACATACCGATTCTTTCTGATCAACAATTTCACTAGTTCCAGCTACCAACTGTGGTGGTAACGGCAATTCCGACAATTCCTTCTTTAATTCGTTGAAGCTAAAGATTAAAAAGAAAGTGGAATGATTTCAATCAACAAAAATCGACTTCAAGGTTATGATGTATATATCAATCTAGGATAACGTTTGTTGAACCATATCACAACACACCAAAATGTTGACTAACGATTGTCTCGTGATTAACCCCTAATGAAGAACATAAAATTAAGACGTTGTAGAATGTAAAAAAAGTATTTACTTGTGAATGTGAGAATAAAATAACTGAAAATGAATGATATTTCGCTTCAATATTTCTTAAGGTTAGGATTTAAATTAAGAATGGAGTTTACTGTTAAAAGTATTGTTAAGAACTGCAGAAGGAAATTGTTAGATTGCATAATGAGGAACGTATGGACAAATAAGATGTATTCGTCATGTGGAATGCTACATTAATGCTGAATTCTTTGTATGGCTGAAACAAGCTGAAAACCACAAAGCAATTCAGTAGTATAATCTGATTATAGCATCATTTATGTTTACTGTTTAACAGTATTTATCAACAACTGATTATTCATGAGTAAAGCACGTAAAACATCAGGTCGCTATTATTATTACTATTGTCTTTAAGCCTGGCTGGCTATCACGTGATTCATTCGCCAATCGAAACACCACTTATTTAATCTTAGCACTGTGCTAAACCAAAGACATCTGATCGGTATGAGCAGTCTAGCGTCTTTATTGGTCCTTTGTTTGCCTAGCCCATCCAGTCGAGTCCAGAAAGTCGAAAACAGCTTCCATTATGCGAATTCTTTATTTTAAACATACTTGGTTTACATACCAACCAAACAGATCGCATCGCACCATAAAATAGGAAATAACATTTATACAATATCGAACCAATATGTGACTGTGAACGTGGGAGATGGTAATTAATAAACTGAACATAATTTAAGAACAGTAAATGGTATAATAATAATAATCTGTGGGTTAAAATAAAGCTTATAAAAATGTATATAAAATATATCATATTAGTCCATTAATGGCTCTCAGAAGTTAACCGTAATTCGATCTTCACTAGGATATGACAATTATTATTACAAATCTAATTAAAATATTCACAATATTAGTAAGTGGTAATTTTTAAGTAATGTATATTTCAACGTACTTGTACAATTTTCGTTCCCAATCTGATACACATCCTTCAAATTGAACCAACCGACTTGTTGCAAACAACAAACGTTTATTTGTATCTGCAGCTACTTCAGCTAAATTAGCCAGTGCAACACACCATCCCTAAAAAATAAAGTGACTAGTATAGGAAAATATGATTTCATTTAATTCAGTTAGACAGTAAGTATATATGTATATAAACATATCTCAAAATTGAAGGTTTTATCTCTTGGCCTCACACAATGCCTACAGATCGTACCTGTCACCTTTATGTGGCGATCAAGCCTGTATATCGTATCAACCCAGTTAAGCTATGTCAACTACGAACCATGTTCCTTTGTATCCTACTATATCATGTATGTCGGTTGCATGGTAGTAAGAATAAAAGCAACAAACACATGATCTGATGGAGAAAACGCACAGTCAATTATACACGGGATAAAAACTGCAGCAAGTTGTTTTCTTTAGGCAACCAACAACAATAGTGATGCTACCTTGTAACAACAAGAAAGTGGATAAAAGATACCCCAATTAAATAGCATACTTGACTTTACCTCATGGATTTCCATTGCCGGTGGTGAGGCCTTAAAAGTACTGACACAATACTTTGAAATTATTCACAAAAAGACCGTCGGTGAATGGTATCAAGCAGTTATTTCTTCAGTGCTGATAACACTCTCAGATAGTCAAAACAACCCCTAATCTATTTTACTTTTCAGGTACCTCGAAAAAACATGTCCTTCCATAGTGCGAGCAACGAAGAAATAATAATCGCCTTCATACTTCTAACACTACTCGAGATCATCTTGACAGATTGATATATAATTTCTAAAATCTTAAGAAACATGATCTCTCAACAAATCATTTTAGTAGCTACAGAATAACAAATTCATGAAATCCATGTATGTATGTGTGAGATGTGAATCACTGGAATTTTGTGAACATCTGAAATACAAACACATATGACGACGCGATTCATCACCTGTAATTTTTCTTAATCTAAGCGGTATTATGAATTGATTATGTGGACATAATACTTTCAAATTATCAGACTAGTAAATATTCAATTTAAATATATGAATACACAACGAAAACAGTAATATTCACTTAGTATTGTTTGTTTGAATCTTCTCATCGATGTGTTAGGACTGCAACTGGTCAGTCTCTAATTGGCATATGTGCATACTGTGCGTATTGCCTAGATATAGCCTTGATTCACAAGCATGATAAGCAAAGACGGATAGTGGCTAGCAGTGGAAACAAACAATACTAAGTGAATTTAAACTTCACCCCATCGCACAAGCAAGTGACTATCAGGACTCAGTGGCCGAGTGGATAACGCGATGGCGTTTGAAGCGAGGGTACTGGGTTCGAGTCCCAGAGTGAACATCAACTCTGAGATGCAGGTACATCCAGCTGACGAGTCCCAAATAGGACGAAACGCGCGTCCTGGATTCCACTGCTAGCCACTATCCATCTTTGAAAACAGTAATAGTTCAGTGAAGTCCGACTGATATCGACATTTTTCTAAACTTAAATGGTAATACCAAAAATATTTCAGTAAAATGTACATGTAACACAGTTAACAAACTTTCAATGGATTATAAGAGATTTAAATGTCATGAACTGAATTTAACAAGGAAAATATTCGCACTAAATAGGCTAACAAAGGTATATAAATACATACAAGAATCCCTTTTATCTAATTACAAACATATACAAACACTTATCAACAAATCATAAGTTGAAATGATGAAATGGCATTTTATACCACTTATTATATTGTGAACAATTAATTTGTATTCAATAAACATAACCAGTTGGAAATTGTCATAATTTACTAAATATGAGAAATTTATAATACATCAAAGGTTTTAGGATTGCCACAATTCATTGGAAAATCTCTATTTTATTGCTCGATACAACTAAAGTTTGATTACAAGCAAAGATAGACAATGGCTAGTAGTGGAATCCAAGAGGCGCGTTTCGTCCCACTAAGGACTCGTCAGCTGGGTGTACCCGCATCTCAGAGTTGATGTTGCTGTCCTAAACATCAATGGGAAGATTCAAACAAACAATACCAAATGAATTTAACTTCACCTCATTGAACAAGCAAATGACTATTAGGACTCTGTAGCTGAGTGGATAACGTGATGGCGTTTGAAGAGAAAGGTACTGGGTTCGAGTCCCAAAATGAGCATCAACTCTGAGATGCAGGTACGTCCAGCTGACGAGTCCCAGATTGGACGAAACGCGCGTCAAACTAGATTCCGCTACTAGCCACTATCCATCTTTGCTTACCATGCTTGTGAATTAAGGCTACATCGAGGAAATACGCACATATGCCAAATAGAGACTGACCAGTTGTAGTCCTAAACATCAATGGGAAGATTCAAACAAACAATACTAAGTGAATTTAAAGTTTGATTATTTTCAATAAACAATTGAGTTAAAGTTAGACATGTATAACATTGAATAATAACTCAACGCCTTAAATGTTAAGTACTAGCTAAGATACTTGAATGTCTTTCACTCAATGTTCACCGATAAGGTTGTAGATGAGCACTGACAAAGTCTTATACCAGCATAAAACTCCTATTCAATACTTATTGTTTTTCAATATTTGTCTAAGATCAGTCTGCAAAGAAAATAATAAAATTCTACAGTTTCCACAAACCCCTCATAATACTGAATAGCAGCAAGCCTAAAACTACGGTTGAGTACTACTAACTCGTCCACTGTCTCTAATACTCATGATCTACATAATTTGATCGCCATTACAAACGACAACTGTAAATCGTTAAGTTCTTTATTCTATAATCCGACTGATAAGCTAAACTTTATTTTTATTCCGTATTAAACAAATCATTTGAAAGATTCTTATCAGTAGTCGTACGATTTGAAAATCAAATTCAAATGATCTGCGTATGTGTGTTTCTGTTAAGTTAGTAATTAGTACGAACAAAACTCAACAATCAGACATGAACTCAGCTTTGTTTAAAACACAATAGTTGATGCAAATGATTACTAGAAGAACTATTCCATTATCCCAATAGAAATGAGGTGGAGTGAGGGGTTCAAACATAAAGTGTCTGTTTATCAGTAATCACAGTTAACCTTCATATTTTGTCATAGAAATTGAATAACTGAAAGTTTTCAATGTGGAAAGTACTGTTACGAATCTGACTGAAACATTCAATTCATCTGGTTAAAAAAATATAATTCACTGACACACCAATACTATTTATGAATATGGCTACTAGATTTTTGCGAAAAATTCGAAACGCGATAGTGAATACCTTGAAAGTTATCAAAAGTTAAGTAAAACGTACCAATAATACACTATTAACATGCCTTAAATTATTAGACATGACGGGGGGAAATAGAGACTACGATTTATGGGTATATGGAGATCACTTGAATGTGATTGACGTTTACAATAAAAAAAAATTAAAAATGTATTCATTCATGTGACAAGGCATTCTTTCATTCTGTTCCTAACCATCACTTCAAAACCTTAATACTAAATCCTAAACTTAACCTTATAAGGTAATTCTAGACGAAAACCTTAGGTTTCTATGTAATCAATTAGTCACTTATATCACCTACATTCTGATCAGTTAAACATCGGCTTCCAGCTGAAGATCATCAGTAAATTATACTTTCAACATTGGCATATCAAGTTTAAAACAATTTTCAATTGATCACATTATTAGTGTGTAAATATACTACTGATAGAAACAGTCACACAAACTATACATATACATATATGAAAGCGTATATACCTGTATCATTTGACGTTGTTCAGAAACCAATTGTTCAATTGCATTGGCAGCTTCACGACCAATCGGAGTAAGTGAACGAATAAGACGTAATCGCTCTTCAAATACCTTTTCAGATGGAGCTAATTCTAATAGACATGCAAGTTGTCGTGGATATCCTCCATCTATGACATTAGAAAGAAAAGAATTTATTCATTTTGCTTAGTTAAATTTTGGCAATAAAATTCGATTGATAATTCATTCAGAGAAAGAAAACAAATGGATTCATAGCTTTATGATTTATTAACCTAAGCTTCTAGAAGATTCCTGAAGCATGTTAAAACTGATAACGAAATCAATCATTAACCAATTAGGAGATGATGGATAACTCATTGTTCCAAAAAAAACTCTAGAATTCCACAAAATACTAACTGATTGGAATATATTCAGCATTTTAACAAATTATAAAGACTTTTTCACAGAATTATGGAAAGGTTTTAATTAGACAAACAAAAATAAAATGTTTTTAGGAATTTAATAAATTTCTCCCGCACAGCATAAAATCAATATGCATACTGCGACGAATTTCAAAAGATTGGCAAATGTACAAACCGATTCGAATCTCGCGAGGCGAGGTCGTGGATGCGCACTGCTGAGGAGTCCCACGATAGGACGAAACCGCCGTCCAGTGTTTCTAGGTTTTCCCTGGTGGTCTAGCTTCAATTGACTCACGCTTTCAACTATGAAAACCGATAACTGCCTACCTTTACTAGAAATTCGGAAGGAAAAAAACGTAAGACTTTCTGAAACTATCTACCTTGTGCAAGTAATATTCAGTTAGTCAGTCAAAAAGTAGGACCAGGCAAATATATGCATCAATCCAAGTTGCCATACCTCATTAGCACAACAAGATGAACACCATACTCATAGCAGTAACTTGAATGGCAGTAAAAAATGATTTCACATAAGGATATGATACAGGGAGAAAAAATTACTTCGTGGAAAGAAAGGTATAGAGTAATTTTAATCTCAATGTTTGAGGGAAGACAAGGCGTGTAATGTTAAACTAATTCGAAAACACATAGAAAACTAGTTTAGCTCGTCGACTGGTTTGTTAGATTGAAAAACTGGATACGTTTTAGTGGACTCATGTTTAAATAATAAAAAGAGTAGGATGTAATTTATTTATCATATCAACGTTTAAGTACTTGGAAGTGTCACAAAGTTCGTATAAGGGAATTGTGATGCTTGCCAATTGCTGAAATTGAAGTATGTGAAATAAGATTTCAATGAGAAATCTATTGTTCAGAAGTAGAGCGCTCAAACTATTAATCCATTGTAACAAGTAAGGATATAATATGACATTCTCAGCATAAATCATACGCTGTACGGATAGTATGAAATTTTACAATAGAAAATGAAAAAAAAACCATTAAATAAGTAGTTTTGAAGTTAGGTGTGAAGGGATAGGTATACATATGGCAAATTGGTTGATCATGATGTAAATCTTCATTGATTAACATGATTAGAATGTGTTAAGCATACCTCTTTAGTGTCAACTCCGATTTAAATTAATGGAAAGATTATGGACCTATTACTCAGTTTTGTATCACACACGGTGACTTCTTATGTGTGGTTTCTTGTGGCCGGGTAATCGATGTTCATAATCGCCTGCGTTTTTCAGTAGGAGTGACAAGAGAGGATGACATAACAACAGGTCTAACTACTTGCAGTGTTCTTGTTCTGATTGATCGTTGTGGCTACAGGAACTGGTTGGACCAATAGGCGTTAAGATTTCGTGGTCATTATTCATAGTTATGAAATTATTGATTAAGAGAAGGTTAACATTTTATTATTAGATGAACAGGTCACTGGTCTAATAGGCATACAGTGGATTCCGCAATCAACTACTACTATAATTAAAAAACCCGTTTACACAAACAGTCAACATGAAGCTGAGGATACAACAATCTTGACTATGTTTGATTTCTTTTACGATCACTCATAATATCGTTTTCAATCCTGATTTTTATCTTGTTGTAAATGTTAACGTGTAGGATAACAAATTGATTCAAGGCATATTTATTTTAGACTGACTGACTGACTGCTTTTCATGGTGACTGACTGAACTACATACACATTACCAATATATCCATATAACACAGTTCACATTGGACTCTGCACACATATTTCACGCAACAGAATACATTATTAAAGTGTTCCAAGAGAGTGTGAGAGATTAGGTCTAAAGATGGACAGAGTGGACTAATGGACCATGAGTTCCCCCTCACAGCAATTACTTTGAACTGTAAATACTCTTATCTGGTGATTTTCACAGTCCAACGGTTAAAAGTAGTGGAAAAGGCCTTAATTTGATGTCTAAACCATTTTATTATGTAACACGATACAGAAAACAATTAAACTAACCATTAACTTGCAAGACATCTGGTTTTTGAACAGTTGTATCATTTGAAAATG
This sequence comes from Schistosoma mansoni, assembly GCF_000237925.1. Classification (NCBI taxonomy): domain Eukaryota; kingdom Metazoa; phylum Platyhelminthes; class Trematoda; order Strigeidida; family Schistosomatidae; genus Schistosoma; species Schistosoma mansoni. Next base: position 262,352 of record NW_017386063.1, read on the forward strand.
TTTGCGTAAACACATAAATTGGATTAGTTTTATCCTGAATAAGAAAGAGAAAGAACACAAAGAGAATAAAACCACAGGGTTGACCACGTCTTCTGAACCAAAATAATGTAATTCCAGATTTAATAATAACACAATTGATTACTAAAACAAGAAATAATAACGCACGCTGTAGACATATGCACATATTTAACACAAATATAAAAATGGTTTCCATCGGCAACTTATTTACGTAGTATATATTTATAAAATTGGCTTGGAGTCATGATAATCATGTGAAGAAGGCCAGGGATACTGTCAAAACATGAGATTTGCTAAATCATGTAAACGCAGAAAATAAAGACAAACTGTTCAACCAAAAATCAGACATCATGAACCAAAGCATGTTGACAAAATTATACACAATGGAAACAAGTGAATGGGGTTTATCAACAATATAAAACAGTCTACTGTATGTAATATAGTATCCAAATCACAACTCATATTGACTAAACGTACACTTAAGATAAAAACCGTCAGTTCGAAATAAACTAGGTGACGTGAGGTCAAAACTTATAACCTGATTAATTCTAGACATATGTACCCGGAAGTGAAATGTGTGTCAGTTTTCTTCTTCTGAGAATTATCATAAAACTAAAATGATAAAACAATGATAAAAAAAAGAAACTACTTAAAAATAATGTACCAGTTTTATTACTAATAAAACTGTGATGCATGCTACTTATGTCTGTCGATATAAGCAGTATCTAACATCAATCAGAACTGGAATACCTGGCAGAAAAAGGTTGAAAAAATCGAATTGAAGAGAACAGAAATGTAAACAGAGAGTAATTGTAATAACAATAGGAATGAAGGAGCGAATGAGTATGTAGGAGACAATTGAAGAAAGATGTGCAAATGAAGTATTTAATGTATGGTTTTCGTATTTTACGAAGACATTCTGTAATTTTGTATTAACTGAAAATTGGTTTCCCCCACCTGAGTTCTCTATCACTACAAAGCTACTCTTTACAATTGATTGATCACTGAGTAGTGATCTATGTCAGGTATGTCATGTCCTCCTTAGTGCAGATCTAATTCTATTGACCAAGTTGCAATGTAGCCACTAGCCTAAGTGACTTGACATTGCGTGCATTATGTTGAAAAGAGATCGAATCCCTCAGGGAGAATCATTTCCATCAAGATTACAGGTAAACCTTGATGACGAGTGCCAAATAGCATGAAACCTAGGTTCAGGGTTTCCAATCGACTACCTCCAACCACCATTTCAAAGCTCCTTGAATATTGAAACCTAAATATATGAACCTAAAATTCATACTTGCAATGCTTATGAAGCATTCATGCAATCTGGCATTCGTTAATAAGCCGTACCTGGAATCTTGAGATAAGTGATTTCACATGTTGGATTCGAACCTGAGTCACTCAACTTTACAGTTTGGAACGTAACCAATGAGGTATTCATGTCACGACTGATTTCTTGTTGAACTAAAATATCTATAACTGGTTGAGCACTGAGTAGTGATCAATATCATGTTTGTTTAATCCATTTAGTACTGTTTGAAATCTACTGATCAAGATGTAATGTGACTATTAGTCTAAGTAACACGATATCGCAATCCTACATTAAATCAGTCGCAGCCCGAATAGCTCAGCAGTAAAACTTCTAACTGTGAAGTTGAGTGATCTAGGGTATAACCAGTTCCCTCAAGATTGTGGATACGCTTTGCTGAGCACCAAATAGAACGACATGATAGATAAAATTAGTTGAAGCAGGATTTTCCCCCGACTACCTACCTACAGCCATTTAACATCCTATTATAGTCCATGCAATCCGGAATCATTTAGACCAGTTGACCACATTGCAACTTGATCGACTAGCAATAAGTGCATTACATAAACATGATACTGATCCCTAAACCACTCAATGATCATTCAATTATGCATCAAACATCTTGTGAACGTACGCAAACATTAAAAGCAAATAAAAACAGGAAAATAATGTGAAGTCAGCGAATGCATATGTATGTATATGACTAATACATATACCAAATGACTTAACGCAAGAACTCACATAACATAAAGTTTTATTTTTGCAATAAAAATTATCGAGTTGATAAATAGAGCAGTTTTGTAGTAAAGTCAATCCTCGTACCACAATGTGATGAATCTTTTAGGAATATATATTTTGTTGAAATAGATTATAAGCCTTACCCATTTTCTCAAAAAACATCGGTGTAGTGACCTCTCTCGAACTACATAAATAAAAATATTAATCCTAATAACGAACGAAAGAATCAACACAAGGAGTAAATGGAAGGCCAGATATCCACTCACCCCCTAACTACTCTTAACCCAAGCCTTCAACGATTCCTGATTCAATCGATTATGATGATACAAGGAAAAATCAAGGGTATTTGTCAAATGCTTTGGTGCGCCCATGAGAATCACCAATTCAGGAGAAACACGAGAGACACATGACTAATAATATACAAAAATATATATATGACTTAAAGTTAACAAGTAGTTGACATTTAATGTACGCATCACACTACACTTTTGAAAAGAATCATATTTCTCTAGGGGATTATCTCAAATATAATAATTTTTTCACATACAATGGATTATCTTTACGATTAATTTATTATTACTCTAGTTCATTTTCTTAGATTGCAGAAAACATGAACAATGAACAGTATAAAATTACAACTTGACTGGATTCAATTTTAAATAAATATTGATGCATACATACACGCATTTGTACTAATGAAATGTACCATTATTTGATATGAGGTACTCTTACGAGTGATTTGTGTATAACATTATACATATACTTATATTTCCGAAAATTACCGGTATCCTACCTCATTAAAATAATGTTTACTTACATTGAACTCATTAATTAATTACTTTATTCATTTCTTATGTAAACAATTAAATTTGAAACTATAGTAGTGATGAGTGTTTTATAATTATGTGAAATATTTACTGATAGACAGATACTTGTGATTTATTACAAACCTATGGATTATTGAATAGTAAAATTAACAAAATATTTGACGACCAATTTCACCCTTAACATTGTTCAAAGTGGATAAAAATTAAACTTGATGGTTAAGTTTTGATTTCATTGACAGTTGAGAAATAGTATCATACAGATGTTTTTGAAGTTGATATTTAACCAACTTGTATCACTTTCGGCCTAGACAAGAAGTCCCTCTCCCACGAATATACACCGAACCAATTTACTCTGCATCACCTTATAATTGTGATTCATGGTTTATAAAAGTAGAGAATGTGCGAAAACTGTACATTTTTAATTATGAATGCCTTGGAAGTAGTGCTCGAGCTTTGTGGAATGACAGAGTGAACAATATTGAGGTAAGTATTAGATAAAGATAACAAAGTGGTCGATAAGGTAATGGATCCTCATCTACTAAGGTGATTAGGGTATGTGTTACGCATATCTAACTACTGTCTACCTCGGAGCGTTATATTAGCTGGTGTATAAGGTTGGGACAAAGCCAGAAGTGGCCAAAGTAAAACGTGATATCAGTCCATAAAGTCATTAACTGTTGGTTTGAGCATTGTTGGTAATGAAGATAACCTAGTTGATGTTCGCGTGATAACCGCGACCAGTTTTTGTAAACGCTGAGTGATATAACTTAGAATTGGTCACATTAGATCAGATGTACTCAGCACTTATCCTAATCTAAATATTGAGTTCCATTATCTCTTAACGCATACCTATTCTGTGTGTTTTTATGAACCACATTCGCAATACTTAGTCCTTCTCATTATTGTTCCTGCTATATTATTACGATTTCTTTGCTATTCATTACGTCAATTTCATCTCACTGTGCTGGTGGTACGAGAACTCCAGACAATACAAATATGCATCAGCTTCTGTGTTTAATATAACTAACTGATACTTGATCGCTCTTACTTCCGCGTTTTTACTTTGTATCTACATGAAAGTGTGTACCTGATTGAATGACAAATTTTGTTTATTGGCTGCTAGTTATAATCGTTTATGACAATTCGTTTGTGGAGATTCAGTCAATAATTCAGGTTATTGCGACACAACTACCCGTCATCCTAACGTTTTGCAACATTAGACATCTATAAACCAGGAATCCTACTTCTTTTTTCCGTAACAGGTTGCTATAATCTCGGTGGTCCCATATTAAGAAGTGGTGTCTATGTGGTACAAAAAACCAAGCGTGATATACTGAAAGAGGCTGGGCATATCTCGTCCCAGTGTTCACGTATAATATCAAGGTCAAAAGGAAGGTGGAAAACCACGAAATTGTAGAAAATCGATTACACACCTAGACAAGTGTCTTAGCCTATATAGCCTTGTTTGTACCGAAAGGACAAATATATATACCTACGATTTGAGTGCGTAACTCCGTTTTGCCAATCAAAGATTCTTAAATATTTCTCAGTCCATTCACTCGCATCGGTTTGTATCTAAATTCAAAAGTCGCAGTGTGTAACAGATTAAAGATGCGAACCACAGCCTACCTATTCGGGTATCAGAAAGCCGAGACAGAGGTATCACAAACATTCGTATAAAAATGTATAGGTTTTAAAGCCAAGTCAATGAGCTACGTTAGGATTAGTGATATTACTTGTTATATAATCTAAGTAATGCTGTAAGCTAAATATTGAGAGTCGATAAGTTTAATCGACGCTTTATATATATATATATATATATATATATATATATATATATATATATTTGAAAATGGCTATAAAGAGCAAACACGTTTCGTCCACCTACTCAATTTGTTTAGAAATTGGAAGATGAAAACTATCTAACTCTGTTGTTATCACACACCTAAATAAAGATAAATAGACATGTTTTTTTCGAAGGAAAAAAGGAACACAATTTTATGCATTTACTGCTCGATAAAACACGTTTACAGTGTGCTTCATGATTCATGATAACTTAGATTTTACTTAATTTGTACAATTAAACATTTATGTAGACGCACCCCTACCTAATCGGCTACGAAAAATGACGCTAATTACAATTCACTTATAATCAGTTGATCGAAAAGAAACGAGAATATATTTATATTCTTGAGAAATCTACATGATGCATGTCCACAGACTTGATGTTTCAACGAGAGTTATGTGCTGGTGTAGGCGTAGGTCGGTTGAAAGCAAACCAGTGCCAATAAAATCAAGGTGAAGTATCAGTTTATCAGTTAACTGACTGTTGGATTGAACGGTGTTAATAGGTGCAGAATACTTGGTTGGTTAGTTAGTTAGTGTCAGTTTGACTATTGTAACCAATGATTGAAGATGTTTGGTGAATTGAACCAGAATCGGTTACAATGACGCAGATGCATTTACTCCTTGTCTTTTCCTAGAACTTGATTTTTAAAATTATCTTATATATATTTTATTTTGTGGATTCACTCTGTCTCCTCGAATCACATTGTCTATACTTCTAATGTTTTTTACTACTATCACCACCACTATCACCATTGGTATTGTTAGTTCTTCTATTACTCTTTTATTTATCATGATACTTTCGTCTTGTTGTGTGTGATGTGTTGTGGCAAGTTGAACTGATGATGCATAAATAAGTTTTGTATTTTATGTTGTTTATGACTTGGTTGACTGTTTTTCGTTGTATTTATATTCTCTGATTATAGTGATGCGAATTCAAAGTGACTGAAATAATAGTAATAATAATAGTTTGAGGTGATACAGTGGGTTAATCACAAACCGCCGAGTGATCAGCCAGTATCAACTTCCATACACCGCATGTCACAGTGAGAAGTTTTAGAAAAGTAGGGAATATAGACTGGAAAGTATGGATGAAATAGGAAGAATGAAAACTAAGAAATAAGATTTGAGCTTACAACCTACAGAAAACTATAAAGAATAAGTACATCAAAACAACTGAAACGGATCTCAAACCAGGTTCTCTAAAGCCGACAATCATAGGCTATTCACAGGCATTAAACATAGAAAGTTAGCAGTAGTCCAAGGTTACATAGGTCAAGGCTTTGGCGTAATCAGAGGAGGGACACTACTCCTAACACCTATTAAACCTAAATATTACGTTGCTAGCCTATATAGCACGAACGTCACAGTAAGCACGGCAAATGATCATGAGTAAAACATAAGCTGACTTGCCATATCTAACTATCGTGTGAAACGCTAATAATAACAGTAATAATGATAATAATAATAATAACAATGCACAATCTAATCAGTTCAATGTTGTTGTTTTTCATTATACACAACTATATATGTATAATAAGGAAAGAACCTGAGAATAAGAAAACCGTGTAAAAACATGTTTATAGTGTTGTAAAAAGAACACTTTTCTAATTTTTTTTCTTGGTAACCAATAAATACATTTTTTGGTGAAAATGAAAAAAAAATATTTCTTTATTTAGTTGAGAGAGACTTATACAACATAGAATTAAAACCTTAACAATAGATATCTATATATCATTACAATCAAAGCTATGACCTGAGAATATACTTTATTACTGAAATAGTAACCTACTTGAATAATATAGAAATATGTTATAAATACAATGAAAATGAGTAAATAAACTTAAAATAACAGTTTATTTGTGATGGATCATATTGGCTAGTTGGCTCCTACTGCCGGCTTAGAGTTCATGAGACCATTTTGGCTAATGATTGGAGGAGATGCTGGATAATATGATACAGAATTGGCAATAATAAAAGACCACAAGTTCATTCACTCTTTCGTTGTGTTTCCTAGCCTTTTAAAACCAGGGTCTTGAAATTAATTTAGACCTTTCATACTTTCTTCTCTACTTATATTGTCTATGTTAAATGTTTTTTTTACTATCTCGATTATTGTGTAATTATTCTTGATAATTTCATCTAAGTGTATTGATATGGCGTGGTAATTTGAACCTATGTACACACGTACCAGGTTCTGTATTGCATATAACTGATTAACGGATTTGTGATTAATTTTTATTTAAACAAGTGGCTTACATACTAAGTTGTGAGAAGTCAGAAATTTAATTTTCTACTCATTAAGATCATACAGATTTACTATTCTACTACTAATAACAAATCAAATAATGATCAATTTATTATAGGTGAAAACTATATTTGAAATAATCTCAGTGATTGAAATTTAAATAATCCCAAAGTTTCGTCCAGCAAACTTGTCTGGACTTCTTCAGGATTATTACCTTGAGATACAAACACCAACAATCAAATCAATCAACAATGTTGTATAAGTTACATCTAACATCAAGATCACAGCTTGTTTCTATCATTTGATAAACTTAAATAGAGCTGTGGTTTACTTGTGTGAGATACTTGATGACAAAATAATGCCTGATATCCTTGAATAGTACATAGACAATAGTACGCAGATCTTTTAAGATTATCATAAACAACCGGTTAGTAGCAACGTGAAAATAGGTATGTATGTACATAGGTCTAAGTTGCTATACTCCATTAACACAAGATAAAATTGTTAGGACAAATCCCGGAATAGTAGAGGTAGCAACAGTAGCGGTGGTAGAAGGGATTAGGCATTGAAGTTATATAGATTAGTGGAAAAAAAACAAAGAAACTGAGAAATTCAAAAGCTTAGAATTTGGGGGAAGACAAAGAGTGGATGAGCGTGCGCCATTGAAAACGATTTTGAGCAACGTTACCTAAAGTCTATAACTATTAGTTACAAAAATCACACAGACCCCAATTAGGCAGTCTACATAGATTAATTTAGCTCAGTCTAATTGTCAACGACTTAGTGGTATCACGTCTTGGTTTGGCCACCACAAGCACTTTTCGAATATATTCTGACAAACAATATCGCTCGTCGAGGTAGGCAGTGGTTGGTTATACGTAACACATGTCTCAACCACGTCAGTTGAAGATTCATTACCACATCGATCGATTTGCCTTTTTTACCCAGTACACCATACTTCACCTCAAATAGTAATAATCGACGAATATTCTTGATTTTTAAAGGGCACGTTTAAGACCTATAGAGCAGAACGGAACAAACTGTTGTATAGTAAACTCATCCTTTGGTTAGTAGATGGATATCTTGACTACCTTACAATTGACGCAAGTTGGTAAACCCCAATGGGGGCATCCTGAATCTGTGCCGAAATTTCGTCAGATACCAGTTCATCGGGATTGATGAGACCCCCCAATATAAGGGAGATGATTGACGGACTCATCACTTCTTATCAATAATTCAGGAACTGACGTAGGGCAATCCTGAAGCAATATTCTGCATTTAGAGTGAGAGAATCGCATTACAAGTATGCTACCATTGTTCCTTTATGTGGTCTGAAGACTGCATTTTGTCAGTGTCCTCACCAAACATAACTATATCATCTACGTATCCCATATCAAGAAGTAAATCTCCTGGTAGAAACACACAACCACTCAATAATAATAATCATGGTATATTACACTTACCAAACCCGCACCATAAGTTGACAGTTTATCACCTGGTTCCAACTGAAAGCCACCTGATACTAAAAGAATTTGTTTATTCAATGGTAGGTCAAAATCATGCGCCAAAACATTGCGTAGACTTGAAACCCTTGAAAGAAATGAAATGACGTAAACTCATCACTATCATTGAGACGTAGTGTATATAAATTAGGATGGTACTATTTCATTATTAATAATATCAAATAACCTGAATAGAAAAATGACCAAGACTAGTTGGGAGTGTAAGGGACTAGATATAATTAGTATTTTGATCAAATAGGCAGTTAAATTACGGGAACAACCAAGATAGATGTTTCACTTTTAAAAAGAATATAATAGATATAGTGGTAATAACCAATGGTTTATAATATCAATTATGTCTGATAAACTTACAAGCTTACTGATTTTGCATTCAAGGAATTGTGATGGATGAATAAGTTTCATTTAGAACAAGTAATATCGCCAGGTTATGAACAAAATATATCTTATCATCTAATCTTAGAGTCGACAAATATAGAAACCCTGAAATGATGTACATATGTGTCGAATTCTACATTGTGTATGACTAACTGGCTGACAAGTGATCAATTGTGGGATCACTTACTATCTATCTAATTGACAGTAGAAAATTCCCTTTATTGTAAAACAATTCAACAGTTGTTATACTGATAAATAAATAGCATTCACTGGTAGTGATGTAAATCTAAAGTGAACATGTGCCTAGACTACAACTAACCCAATACTTTACGTCATATGTAGAAAAGAAGAGACAAGGTCATTGTTATTATTACTACTATTATTATTATTATTATTATTATATACTCCAGTATGATATTAAAAATCAAATTTCCTGCACATGTGACCTGTTTTGCATCCAATAATAGACTTAGAGACATAAATACATAAAGAACTATACATCATATGACAAAAATCTATTTCCTATAAACAGGTTATTTAGAAGGTCTGAAAATAAGAAATACAGACAGATAGACAGACAAACAGACAGACAAGTATCTAAACAAATTTATGGAATGAAAAAAAAATTAGAATCATATGCAAGAAGAAAACCTCCCACATAAGGAAGTGAATCCGACAAAAATATTGTGATATGGGGCAATATACATACACATATTAGATAAACATGCGTGTAAATTAGACATGGATACATTTCATCAATAGGTTGAATAAATATTCAACATATGTTAATTTGTTAGTCTCCGTGGTAAACGTGGAAGCATTGGACGGCCGTTTCGTCCTATTGTAGGACTCCTCAACAGTGCGCACCCGCGATCCCGCCTCGCGAGATTTAAACCCAGGACATATAAGTCTCGCGCGCGAGCGCTTAACCACTAGACCACTGTGCTGGCCGGCATCCAATGGTGTTAATGTCTAACTTCAACCAACCGATCACCAATGTCTTCAGTGAGTTGATATCTCCCAACTGACCTGGTTGAACTCCACTGGTCATTGCTTCTCACTAGAACTCCAAGAAATATCTCTTGAAGTCAGTCACTAGTGAGCATATGATAATTATCAGAAGGGGTTTTTGTGGAGAATTGATTATTGTGTCAGAATTCATTATCATTGTTATTATGTACACAAATGTATGATTTTAAAGGTATTTTTAAATCAACTAATACAATCAACGTGAGAAACTTTTGTGACTTAGATTAATGATAGTCTACTGGCAAAACTAATTATTAATATAGATTACAGAAGGTTAGTTATGCTATCAAAGGTAAATAGAGATGATTATCATCTAAAAGAGATATTGAACAGTGTTCATATCTCAAAAACAATAGGAGCTGTATACACCATACCTTTATGATGAATAAATACTAACAGAAATGTAATCTAGATCGAAGGGCATTTTGTCGACTATTACTGGAATCACTTGGTAAAACATGGAGTACTAACGAAATACCGTAATGTAAGACTAATTAATTCAAGTTTTTCACTTCAGCCAAATTATTAAAAAACCACACACACATTGATTAACGCGTCGATTCCAATTAGCCTTGTTGACAAATATCAGCAAGCAAGAAACTCAGGCTTAAACCACCATATCAATCGGCCTTTAACCATTTAAAATCTAAAACCGGGTTTTAAAAATATATCATGAATAATAAACACAATTCTACCGAAGTGATCGCACACCAAATTAGGGAGAAATCCAAACCCAGAACGAAGTAGCTGAAAATGCAGCTTCTTAATCACTATTCTGCATTAGTTGGAATTAGTGGATATACCACAGTGAATGATAAAAACTGTTATATTGTTAGGGATCAGGCAACCGAAGTAAGATACCGGTAGTGTGTTATACAATGAAATGTGCAAAATTACAGGCTTTGATAGCTAAAAACTAGAATCATATATATATGTTAATTATCCAAATGAACATCAACTATAGTGCAAGTTGATGTGCAGAATCATCAAGCCTCCTCTCTAAAGTAAGTGTACAATGTTTGACAAACATATAAAGAACAAAACGTTAGAAAAATAACTTAGCAGTAGTAGGCTACTAAAACAAAACTTCATCTATATAGATAAACCAACAACAACAAAAATTTTTCTTACGTTTGAGATAATAAGTTATCATCTAGTGAGACAAGGCGACCTTGGTCCATCAAAAAAATATACATGGTGATAGCTGGAAATGAGATTTTTTAGAAGAAAAACATGAGTAAGTAAAATAAACTGCAAAAGAATTACGTAATTTACAATAATCAATTAACCGATAATATAATTTGACAATGATATACACAGAACAATAGATTTCTTTAAAAGTTGTTAGACAACTAACAACAACATAGAACCTAATATAAATGAGCATTGACCAAAGTTAAAACGTCTTATATTAGCATTATGACAAAGTCGTAATCAGAGAAAAGTCTGGAACATAGGTGTTTTGATCCAATTTCCCAAACCACATCAGCACAATAAAAGGGAATCAATAAGACGAGTAAACATTTAAATAATATAGTATTATTATTATTACTAATAATAATAACTGTTGTCATTATTTGTAGTAATCGTGAACCAAGTATCAGGAACATAGTTCGTAAAAACAAACAGAAAAGGAACAATGGAACTTAATATCTATAGTAACATATGGAGCGAATACATTTGAGCTGCCATGATTGCTTCTAATCCAAGACAAAGAAGAAATGCAGAAGAGAACCAAACAACATGTAGTCATATTGTCCACTGAAACGAGGAAAACTAAGCATGAAGAATATAGTTCGAAAATAAATGAAATTAGAGAACGAGAAAATATAAAATAATGGTAAAACTTAAGATACAAAAAAGAAAGAATGAGTAGATTTGTGTCGATGCAATCTATCTTCAACCAACATCACTTAGTCTCCAACCATGTACAATGATTATTACACTTGAACTGTTATTATCTCCGGTTCTTTTCTGCTTCAAACTAGTTATAACCTCTATACACCTTCAGCTAAGAATAGTAGCCAAAATATCATTTTCAAAAATGTAAGAGAGATAATGTAGTTTGTGTACTTAGATGAACAAGTACTTATATCCACATCACATTTTTGCATTTTTTTTGAAAAAAAAATAATTCTCCAACTGATATCAGTCTATCGTGGAAGATGGATAATCTCTACAAGTTCCTACAACTATTATTCAATAATCAATACTGATTAGACAAATAGATCATGATAAAATTCTAGTATGCATTATTTAGAATACTAAAATCAGATTGGTCTATTACAAAACATAAACATTAATGAAAACCAATGAAAAGTAACTGGGAAGTTACAAATAAAACTTAATTACATTGATTTATTTTTTCTAATCAGAAAACTGAATTATTTTTTAAGGATAACAAAGAGAGTAAACAAAAATTAATGGTTGGAAATTTTATAATAATGTGAAGAATAGAAACTGTAGATAGATGATAAACAGTCGTTTAGAATTTATTAAGCGAGCCCCCAAATGCCCTGGTACAGCTGAGAGTGGGAAGAGTCCATTCTCCCTCTCGAAATGCTCTCATATGGACACGCGTATATAGCCTCTGACAGGGAAGTCCTACTCACTGACTTCTCGAGACATTATTGTTGTTTACGAAATTGAAAGGACGAAAAGCGAATGTCCGGTGCTTTAACCGGGTCGGTGGACACGGCGAGTCCATCTAGAGAAGTTGGAAAACCCTGATTCCAAACCAATGGTGCACATGGGATCCAGTATCCTGAGGGAACAAATGATGTACGAATCAATCGTTGGTCACTGACTACCATGGGACTGCATCTCCTTACGATGCTCCACTGCCTTGTGGACCAGACCTTCAGGTCAAAGGCTCCGAATGTGGCCCCCTAAGGGAATCACCTGCTTCAGTCTGGGCACCTGGGCAGTATCACATCCCTCACGTAAATCAAATGAGATTTGTGCGGCGCATATATATCTGGTGCTTCCTTGTACCAATATTTGAGTGTTTAAATAAATAAAGAAATATTAAGCAATAAAAATGAAGATTATGTGTATATGGAGAATATTTACAGAAATAAGTGGTAACATGAAATTGTGTTTACTAAGGATAAAGTTATGCAATGAAAATAAGCTTGAAAGTAAGAAGAGTAGAAGAGATCAACATAATAGAGTTAATTTACATTAAATGTTATGAGTTGATCGTAAACATAGATGTGAATATCGAAAATTTAATTATTATTTTTTTCCTTTATAATCAAAGTAGAAATAAACAAATCTGGCATGTGTGTTAACTCGCTCTTAGAACATATTATCACGTCTAGCATAGGAGATGAATTAATGAAGTAGTAAAGGATAATGAAAAAGAGGGTATGTTTCAAAAAGGATGAAATGAAAAGATGCATAGGAAGGAACATTGAAGCTTAAGATCTGGAGTAAGATGAAACATAAGTGAAAATGCTTTGCTCCGACCGATTAGGACCCCACGAATCAATATCTCCAACCATTGGTCATGGCTATCGCGCAAAACCTCATCAAATAGTCTGTATTTGTTAACACAGTTCAGTCCAACAGTCAATGACTTCATGGACTAATACCATGTATCAGGCCACCGATAGCTTTTTTTCATTCTATTGTTCCACTATCTAACATCGCGCGTCCATGTAGGTTGTGGCTTAGAATACTCAACACTTGTTCTAACCTCATTAATAACTATAAACTAATACCACAGATGTAATGCCATATAAACAAACCAACGATAGAGACAATGACTTTTATTTTATCAGGAACAAAATTTCAAGACAGTAAGTGAATCTAATCATATTTTCGCAGTATTGATTGGTTGAAGGCAGAAATATCGAAAATCGACCAGTATATTGAGATCTTTAAAGGGAGAATAATTCTAATCCTCGAATAAAACCTTACAAAATAGTGAACTGATTCATATCACTAAACTTTTAAAGGTACATTGTTATATCCCGATAACAATAGTGAATGGTAACTTTGGGATCCATTTATGGACCAATATTATGCATATATTTTTTTATCGTATAATTGCAAAGTAACTAAACTATTCATATTCATGTTACCCTTATTATAAGCTTTATTTTGATCTATAGACTATTATTATACGATTTACCATTCTTGAGTTATCCCTAGTCTGTTAATTGCTGCCTCCCACATTCACAGCCACACTTGGCTAAATCTTGTACAAATGTTATTTTCTATTTTATTGGTACGATGTGGTCAGTCTGTTTGGTATATAAACTCAGTATGTTTGAAATACAATGATTCATACCGCAGAGGCTGTTATTGGTGTTCTGGACTTAATTGGCTAGGCTAGGCAGAAACAGGATCGATAAGCACTCTTGACTGCTCGTACGGTTTTCGTGTGTCACTGTTCCAATCGATAATTTGCTGCTCTCTGATTGGAGGTTTTATCACGTCATACATTAACTAGGCATCCACTCGGCCACAAGATATAACATACATAAAGCATAGAAACAGTAGGTCGATCAAGATGGAAATTGGTGAATAAAAAAGGGGATATCAGGTAATAGATGGTAAGGAGTAATAAGACTAACTCACTTGTGCTATTGTGATTACTTTCAGACCATATCACGATATACGGTTTCTAACCTTCGGTTTCTGAAAGCCCTAGGATTTCTATCCTTCTAAGGAACGCAAACCAATGAATAAAAACTTCATAAGATAATAATATATTTCACTTTGACCATCGTCAAGTTGTTTCTAATCTACTTTCACTTATATCGAATACCTTACTCAAGATAAATGATGGCTTGAATACACATGTCACTTGTCTTAGGCACTTTAATAATTTCAGAACCACAGACCCGTACATTGACTTCTCTACAATTGTGTATTCATCTTATATATGCAGGTTACGGTTAGATAACTGATAACAGGAAACGTTTTTGACAACGCTCTAAAATCTTACTCTACGTCCTCGATTAGTCATTGTCGATGATAATCTTCATCTGTCTACACATAACGATGACAGATATAGATAGTTTATGTAATAGCTATATTGTACTGAATGAAAACTCACGAGGGGGAAAGCCAATCTATCTTTTAATGCAAAATTACAGTGCCTTCGTAAAATATGAAAACCGTGCATTAAATACATTATTTGCACACATCCCTTCAGCTGTCTTCCATGTGCTTTATGACCTTTACTATTTCTAATTCCTTTCCTGTTCTCTTTATTTCAATCTCCTACTGGCAGGTATCCTACTTCCGATTGGTGCCACATACTACTTGTATCTATCAGCATAAGTATCATACATCATAGTATAAGCAATGTGTTTGTGGTAAATATCTCCCCTCCTAAATGAATGTTGCTTCAAGGCTGGTCAACATCAATGACTAAACTGGTGATAGGGAGTGAGGTAGTTGAGTGTATCGGCCACTTTACTTAAATTTGAAGTCCAATCAGTCTTATTCGGCTGGTATCTGACAAAATATCGGCACAGATTCAGAAAACTCGATTTGCCTTTTCCAACTTGGGATAGTCGTGACGTAAACGCAATGTTTACCTCCCAAATAAAGAACGAGTTTACTGCCCAGATGTTTGCTTCGCGGTTATGAAACATGGCCATCAAAAATATAGGATATATATATAAGTTACTAGTGATTGGTCGTAGATGTCTTTAAAGCATTGTTAACGTATGCTGGGACCACCGAGTGATCAATACTGACTTCATGCGCGGGTGGTTAATGAGGTAGTGACTTTTCACTGACAAAAGTGAATGGGCCATGAACTGCATATCACCAAGCACCACCTACATCGACGCGCGATGCCAGATGGTGCAATAATGGATTGGGAGAAAGCTAGGATCAATCAAACAGATACGTGATATTAGTCCATGAAGTCACTGACTATTGGACTGAGCCTTATTAGTAGATTGAGACTATTTGGTTTTAGTCTACAAAATTATTGTGACCAACAGCTGAATGCGTTGAGTGAAATAACTTGGGATCCCTTGAGATAGAGTAGGTGTATTCAATCATCTTTACCATTAACAGTACTATTATTCCTGTTACTTATCGCGCTGTGCTTATGTAGTCTATTGACTAGAACCAGAGATATGTGCCAGGTTTTAGATTGGTTTTGATGTGACTTTAAAACAGCAATACATATACGTATATGTATTCTAAAATAGATCAACTTAGTCAGTGATAAATTACTTCAAAAATTGGTGACATGAAGTTTTACATAAAAAACTTGACTTACAATTTACTATATGACTTAGAACAGGCTATCCAAAGAAATTTGAACTTTGAAAATAATTTGACTTCACTCAATATCCAACTCCCATAATTATTTACACGATTGTTATCATCATTCAAAAAGTTTTCTAATACGATTACCATCCAGACTGATGACTTTGAGTTAAAATGATAGCAACAATGATATGCATTAAATTCATGAAATTCTGAAACAAAAACCAGGCAATCATGATATATTTAATTGTCATCGAAAGTAATTCATACGAAATTACGTAATTGGGATGGACAGTGTCCGAGTGAAGTGGTAGGGTATGCACTAGGAATAAGTGCCAACAGTTTGTAATAAAATTCCTTGACGGGACTTGTTATATAAATCATAATTGTGTCAATATTGTAAAGGGATGGTTTAATAATGAAAAGTAATCAATGCGCAACCGCCGGTTAACAGTCTAAAACTAGACTTAACTCACTTTAGTTTGGGGAGTCGATTAGTATCACTAGCCCTTACGACGTGACTAAAAGCTGAGTGTACAAATCCATACTGCTTAAGTATTCCTGAGAACATTGATCAATTGTTATGTTAGAGATCAAGGACCACTGGTTGTTTCATAACTTTTGTTTTTACTCAGGCTTATCGCTTGGTACTCCATAAGTCACTAGGTTATATTATTTGTTACTATATAAACAACAGCTTCGGTTTCCGACACCGAGTAGGTCGACGAGTGATTTCTTCGTTGGATATTGTATAGATTCTGTTAGCAGTTTATCAATTCGTCCACTCGTGATTCCAACAGCTTTTTCGGGTTAATTTCACTGTCATACTAGTTTAAAAACGAACTAGTTAGTTGTTAATCTACTTGTGAATGATTCAGTTCAGATGGTTAAATCAGTTTTAATCGACGGTGATTGGAAAGGACCATGAAATTCTTTCTGTAGGATTGCTTCAAAATGAAATTCAATTTCATGCAATCAAGCTATCCTTCGAAAAACTTCAGCAACTTTTATGTCGTACATGCTATTACACTACATCCAGCTAACATTTCGAACTATATTTATAACGACTCCATGGTGGTAGAAAAAACGGAACCGAAGGAAGACTAAGGTAAAGTTCCATTTCCAGAAGATTTGAGGGATAAACACTAAGACGGATACCCACCAACTTAAACTTGTATAAAGTTGCAGCCTACTGTATCAAGCGTTTGGTTTCCATTCACTGACCAGTCTGTACTCCAATTTATGAAACAGGTGTAGCACGTTTGAAACCTGAATCACAGAAACCATTTGGTTGCTGATAAATAGGTATATTATGTATAAGAAATCATAGAAAGGAAAGTTAATCTAATCTTGATAAATAATCATGTGAAGTAGTAGGAAAGTATGCGCAAATAAAATGAAATGGATCTTGGCACAAAACTTCACAGATTTAAGTCACACAACACAAAAATATACTTTAGATTAAACAGAATATGTGTGAGAGAGGATGATGAACAATAAACTTTTCGAAGTTCACATTTTAAAAAATGAGTCCATCCGTATTATTAAGGTTTATTTTGAACCGAATCCTTCAGGGTCATCAAAAACTTGAAACCTGATACTTGGAACAAAGGTATATTGGTTAGCACTTCACAGTGAAACGAAAACGTTTGCACGACAGTGAGGTGAAAGTAAAGTTACCAAAAGTGTTAAACTTCATGAATGGAAGGTTTGAGGCAATCCTGTTCCTAGAGTCTATCTGAAGGTAGATGTGCCACTGTGGTCACCGACAATACTTATGTATCAGATCCCAATGAAGACACTTGGGCTTATGATAGGCAATACCATGAATACATTATAGTTTAGAGAATCTCAGTCCTTTTTTCAGCCTACTACGTCTGGTTTGAATGGATAATAAGTGATATATGTTATGTATTCCCACATGAAACACACGGGGAACCTGGTATTTCAGCCAGTAGGACTATGCAGTAGGTTAGCATGTCAAAACCATGAAACGAAATAAATACACGAGTGCGTCAGTGTTTAGAATGTAGTTACCTGATCTTTTACAAACAAAAGGGTTTACAATACTACCAACAATGAACGATGGGATACTTACTACAAAACTAAAGATGTCTTATTCGACTACCTTGACAGTTTTAGGATAACTCGATTAATTCAGTAACAAGATAAAGCAGGAACTAATTTTTAAAATTGGGTAACTTGATGTTACTGCTAACAAGGGATCTCAACCTATCCCCAAAACCCTGGGCAGCATGCGTTGTGTCATGTAAAATAGCCAACACTACGTGGTCTATGTCTGGTTGGCCCTTTGTTATTCAGTATATAACACTGACCTACCATTATATGGTACGCAAAACCAACTAGAGAATTGGAAACTCATTCATTGAGCCTGCAGACGCCTTGAAAACTTTTGTTTTTTCAAAGTTAAGATGCCACGACTTTACACTTTATTTGACGAAGTACAATCCGGAAACCGCCAGCTGTCGCTTCAATAAGCGTTCAATGTCTTGGTTAAATCTGCTACAAACTTTTGACGACCCAAATCCATAAGCCGTGAACAGAACACTTAGAAACACCAATCTAAGTTCAGTGTGAATCAAGGAGATCGAAGGGTTTAACAAGTTTAATCCAACCAAAACGCTGGAATAAACTATGTTTACTGGGAAAATATCAAAGTGATATGGTGGAATATTGATAAAAACACACCAAATATGTAAAATGGACTGTTAAGGAGAATTTTGCTCCTGGTATTCAATAACATACGAACATTCTCATAATAACAAGCAAATGCTACAAACACTAACCAATAATGTAAAAGACTATAAGGCGTCCTAGAGTCAGCTGTAACGATCAGGAGACATTAGCAAACAGACTATACAAACAAGAAAGGTCACACGATATTTCCTTGAACACATGAAGAAAGGAATAACACTCACAATAAGTAGAAACAGAAGTAATATGACTCTGTACTATTTGTGACCTAAAAACCCTTCATTCAATGAAGCTTTTGATAATAAAGAGGCCGGGTTCAACAGATAGTACTAAGTTCGTTAGTTAGGTTTATTTTAAGCTCTATTTTGAGACACTGGAGAAAAATAAGTCTATTCAATACGGTGTCCTCATTATCAATAACGTCATTTGCATAACCCATTTGTGTTGTCCCTTAGTTACGGTCATTTATTCTATTAGCTTAGCTTTAATTTCGTATTTGTTATACCCAATGTTTATAAGGCCGAAAATAGTTCCGCGAATCGGTGCGTTTGTGATAAAGTCACTTGTCAATTATCCAGAATTCCATCCTCATTCTTGAATGTTTTGTTCGAGGCATGCATTACAAGTCACCCCTTGGTGTTACTGCAGATTTTGAAATTATCTTTGTGTTGGCGAAACCGTCGTAAGTAAGCGACTACGTTGGTTTCCGTTTTCTACAAGCCTGACGCCTATTAAAACCCGTTTAATGGCAAATTACTGGGCTAAATGGTGGGATGACAGCATCATCAAACAGATTATTTCGGGATTTATAACAAATGAGATCAAATTTTCGTGTGAGGATTAATTATTTCGTAAGTCTTCTAATGAATTGAAAATGAGCTACTTCAATTAGAATAATTAAATTTACCATCGGCTAGTAATGTGAAACATGGTTTAACCTTTAGTCTTATACTCAGACTATTGACAAAACTTACGGACGATATAGTCTTCAATTTAGATTATAGTGCTTTCACTGTCCCTAGCCACAATAAACCTATATTACCATGGAAAATCCTCATCCTGTTGTAGCTGTAAATAATTCCCCAAAATCAATAGCTCATTAAGTGTTCGACATTGGATGTCGACCATATTTGTTTAAGTGGACTTGTTTAACTGAAGGCTTTCGGTCATGCATCCGTACCAGATCACGTTTCGAACCAGCGTGGGACACAGCTCCTACGTTCACTAGCCAGATTAGAGCAAACACTTCTCGATATATTGATAACGTATCAAATATATCTTTCCGATCTCTTCGCATCTGACTTCTGATTTCATTCGGTTGGGGAAAGTTTTAAATATAGGTGTTACTGGTTGCTAGTTGTCAAACTAGAAAACTAGTCGTATTTTCAGTGGTGAACCTGACGTGATCTGGTACACCAGGCCAATAAACTGTGAGTCTGTCCCTTTTTGGAATATCATTATTCATTATTATTCTTTATTTAATTTTTATATATTGTGATATACTTTTTTTTCTCGAGTTTTTCCGGACATATTTTAATCATATATTTTTGGTTCTTTATATTACTGTGACGGAACAGTCACCTAAGGTTTTCAAGTTAGAATCTATTCCCCCACCCTCGATTCAGTTAACGCCATTTTGGCCTGACAATATCGAGTCCTGGTTCTGCTACGCAGGAGCTGACTTTTGCGGGCACGGAATCACGGACTCGCGCACACGATTCCTCGCGGTAGTTAAGGCGTTACCACGCGATTTTAACAGGTACGTAACACCTAGTATGTTTACTAGTGATGTTCCGGAACCTTACGAAACTCTCAAACGGTTGATTCTAAAACGGGGAGATCTAACTGATCGACAACGGTAAGACCAAGTACTTAACAATATCGACTTGCAACATGGTTCCTCGACCGACATGTTGTTAAGGATGAGAGAAGCCGTAGGTCAACGAACGTTCGACGATGGCCTATTCAAACAACTTTTCTTGTCTAAACTCCCGAAACAGGTAATAATAATATAATATATTTCTGCAATAGCAGGTACACACCATTTTTACAGGCATGATCTACAATTTACAACATATACTGGTTCACAGTATGCATCCCAAGCAAGGTTATTTGGTAATTATAATCTATAAAAGTTGATAGGAATTCATTCGTTTAGATATAATGTGTTTTCATAAGAATAGTTTCCAAAGGAACATGGCGTCCACGTTACATACCAGATCCAATCTCGACAAAAAGTGTATTAGGATTTCGGTCGTGCTAAGTATTTATGTAATGCAGCTTTTTAAGTTTATAGTTGTTATAAAGTAGGCTTGTGGAGCGCCTGGTTTGAACTATGACCTTGGGAAAGCGCGTTCGTCGAGCTTGTTCCAGATGTCAGAAGTTACCTAGCTTCACCCTCAGGGCAAGATTCTGAAGAGAAAAAAAGAGAAATCGAGGAGCAGCAAGGCATTTGAATATGAACGATAGCCAATGCTTAACATTTTTTAGTGGAACAGACGGAGGTACGATTAATTATCAGATTAAATTGATACTAGCTCATGTTGCAAGATTGAAATGTGATTAGGGGCTCCAGAAGAGAGAATGCAGTAATAAAGTACAATGAGTTGTGATATTTATCAAGGTGGAGTAGTTTCGAATGAAGGAGGGAAGTCAAGATTCGAATGAGGAAGAACAGAGAGTGTATATAGAGAGTAGAGTGTTGAGTAAAATAACCATATCCTTTACAGTCTGTTTTTTTTCATCATACGATGCCTGTCACACAGTTTTCATGTGAAAGTCCGAGTTAGCATGTTATAGGTTGTCTTAGTAGAATAGTTAATCCAGTACAAAAATTAGAAACATGAGTCGTAATGGTGAGTGTAGGAGAACAACCTCAATACCACAGATTGATTGACTTGTTCTCCCGAAACAGGTGCAGGCAGTGCTCGTCTCGTTTCAAAACAACGCCGTAGACGAACTCGCTGCATCTGCCGATCGAATCTTAGAAATAACGAAATCGACTAGCGCTGAGGTTTTTTCCGTCAGGGAAAAACCCCAATCGACCCCGACTGACATAACCGAACTATGTCACACGCTTACACGATACCTTAGATTTTGTAATGACCGTAGTCGGTCAAAAACCCCGCGTAGAAGTGTCTCACGTGGGCGATTTGTCTCTCAACCACGAGAGACAGATAATCCCGACTGGTGCTAGTATCATAACCAGCATGGAAAATCTTCTAGAAAATGCAGGAAGCCTTGCAATTACCCGATCTCTAAGGCGACCGACACGAGTAAGACTTCGGGAAACTTCCAAGCCGGCACGCGTTAACGGCAACCGTAGCCGGCGAACATAGCCGCCCCTTATACGTCACGGATGTGACAACGAAAGTTCGCCACCTCGTCGAATCCGGCGCAGAAGTTAGCATCCTTCCAGCAAATCCCGACGACAGACTTCACGAGTCTGTTTTAAGTTTACAGGCGGCGAACGGAAAACCGATCGCTACATACGGTAAAAGGTACGTTTACCTTAACGTGGGTTTATGGAAACCTATTCACTGGATTTTCGTTGTTGAAGATGTTTCTATGCCAGTCATTGGTATAGACCTGTTACAATACCACAATCTACTCATCGACACACACAAACGAAGGTTAATAGACGGAAACACTAAGTTATCTGTTTGCGTAACTACTTTTTCTGGTTGCAGATTATCCCCAGTCACAATTAAGCACGCCATAGACCCCCTATATCAATCATTACTCGATAAATACTCTGGGATATATCAACCGCAACCGAAATTGCCTTGTGTAACTAGTAATGTTACACATCACATCTCGACTACAGGACCACCTGTATTCTCAAAAGCACGCCGACTGGCTCCCGAAAAGCTTAGGTTGTCTAAAAACGAATTCAACCACATGATAGACTTAGGAATAATTCGACCGTCAAATAGCCCTTGGTCATCTCCCTTGCACATGGTCCCTAAAAAGGACAGCAATGATTGGCGTCCAACTAGTGAATATCGGCGTCTGAATGCTAAAACCATTCCCGATCGTTACCCGTCGCCTCACATTCACGATTTGGCAGCTACCTTGAAAGGTGCAACTGTTTTTTCGAAAATCAGCACGTTCAGTAGTGAACTCCTAGCTATGTATTGTGCTGTACGATATTTCCAACATTCCATCGAAGGAAGAGAATTTACGCTTTTTACCGATCATAAACCTCTTACCTTCTCTTTAAGTTGATCTTCAGATAAGTACTCACCACGAGAGTCTCGACAACTCGACTACACTTCGCAGTTTACTTCAGATATACAACACATTTCTGGAGCAAACAATGTAGTCGCAGACGCCTTGTCTCGAGTAAGTTCCTTGAACTGTTTCCAAGGAATCGGCCTTCTTAAACTCGCTCAGCTTCAAAAAGAAGACATTGATCTTCAGCATGAGTGATCCTCAACAACTCTTAAACTACGTATTAAGCAGATGGGAACAGGTAAGGAAACCTTACTTTGCGACACATCTACAGGTAGGGAGCGTCCAACAGTACCAAAACATTATCGACGCAACGTCTTCAATACGTTGCACAATCTTTCTCATGCAACAATCAAGCTTAAAGCCGAACGTTATTGCTGGCCTCGTATGAATAAAGACGTGAGGGAGTGGGAACGCTCCTGTGTAAGCTGCCAGAAATCTAAGGTCATAAGAAAAAACAAATGTCCCTTAGGCTCTTTCAAAATCCCTGCCGCTCGTTTCGACCACGTTCATCTAGATTTGATAGGACCCTTACCCGATTCAAACGGATACTCATATCTCTTAACATGGGTAGACCGTTCTAATCGATGGCCAGAAGCAGTACCTATTGAGGACATTACTGCTGAAACTGTGGCTCGCGCTTTCGTCGAACGATGGGTAGCAAATTTCGGCTGCCCTTCAACCATCACTACAGACCGCGAACGCCAGTTCGAATCTGGACTTTTCCGTTGTCTGACCTCACTATTAGGAATCACGCGCTTCCGAACGACCGCCTAACACCCACAAGCAAACGGGTTGGTAGAACGTTTTCATCGACAGCTTAAAGCTTCACTATCAGCTACAAACGTTTCACAGTGGACAGACGCTCTTCCACTCGTCTTGCTAGGTATCCACAATGCAGTGAAAGCTGACATTGGATACACTGCATCTCAACTCGTTTACGGGACGACGCTTTGACTTCCAGGAGAATTCGTAGATCCTTCAGCTTCTTCATTGAACATGGATCTAAACTCTTACATGAGTAGGCTTACAAACGCTATGCGTTCAGTTAGACCTGCTCACACTCGACCTCAATCAACTGATGTTTTCGTTCAACCTGAATTACGACATAGTACACACGTCTTCGTTCGTCGAGACTCACATCGACGACCTCTCGAATCAGCATACGAAGGACCCTTCAAAGTTCTTCAACGTGAACCCAAGTACTATGTAGTCGATAAGAACGGCGCGAACGATAGCATCAGTATCGATCGCTTAAAAGCAGCGTACTAAGAAGGAAACCCTAGCTACGTCGATTTTCCTTCGGTACAAGCAAACGACACAGCTACTACACCTGTAGTACCCCACACGACAAACGACACACACCTTGATACTTCGTCACCATCGGAAAATAAACCTAAAACAACGCGTTCTGGAAGAAGAGTAAGACTTCCAGAACACCTAAACGACTATTGCACGTCGGACACAAACTTTATCTCGAATTCCCTTTGCATTACTTATTACAAAAAAAGAGTTTCTTTTTAATATGCTTATTTTTATATATTTATTTTAAAAAAGCCAATTTTTTTACTCATGAGCATATATGTATATATTTTACGTAAGAAACAAAAAAAACAATTTTTTCCGATTGCTTTTACGCTGTCGCAGGTGTATTAGTTTATTTTTTCCGCTCATCTTGTGTCCTTACGCAAGTACGAGTGTATTTTCGACATGCACTCACACGTTCTATTTTTTTCTCTTTTCCAGGACGGCTGGAAAAGAACGAGGAAGTATCACAAGGAACCAAAATTTTCATTGTACTTTATTTCCTTATTGCTATGTTGTACCTCATGGTCCCTTAGTGTAAGGAAAGACGACCAGACGCTGCTAAACGAAGCAAGCTATCAGAAGAGTGTTCACCAACGACAAACTCGTTGGGTTTAAACTTCTGGTCACTCATCAGAGCTAGGTCATGAGTGGGTACGTTGTTCTCAGCTTCTTCTACAACTGCTAGTTAGCTTAGACAAGTCATTTTTTGACAGACTGACAGTTTATCAAATATAACTTCGAATGTCTTCGCTTCTGACTTCTGGGTTGGCACGTTTCGATTATAGAAGATGTTGCTGGTTAAGGCGTTGCAAAACTCCGGATACTTCTGGCATCTTTTATTTTAAATCGATATGGTTGATAACATAATTTTGTTTCCTAACTTTTGCTGCTTCCCTGAAACACCCACAGATTTCTTACTTGGCAATTGTAAGACCAGTGCCCTAAGTATATGACCTCTTTCTCTGCATGTTTCTGTGGATCATTTTGAGATTTTATGCCATTTTTAGTAGGCAGTTGAAACACACAGGAAATAATGAGATAATTCTGCATTCTCAGTAGACTTTCGGGTCCTGGTGAGTGCTTAGAAAGTTTCCATACCCTTCTACAGATGGTGACCACATACCAAGTGCAGTGTGATGGATGTTGTGAGTGTTCACCAACGACAAACTCGTTGGGTTTAAACTTCTGGCTGGTCACGTCTTAGGGGCATCACTACCTCACTAGGGGGTGTGTGATCTGTAGCTGTAAATAATTCCCCAGAATCAATAGCTTTCTAAGTGTTCGACATTGGATGCTGACCACGTTGTTTAAGTGGACTTGTTTAACTGAAGGCTTTCGGTCATGCATCCGTACCAGATCACGTTTCAACTCGGCGTGGGACACAGCTCCTACGTTCACTAGTCAGCTTAGAATAAACGTTCCTCGATATATTGATAAAGTATCAAATATATCTTTCCTACCTCTTCTCGTCTGACTTCTGATTTCTATCGGGCGTAAGAAGGTTTCGAATATAGAAGGTGCTACTGGCCGCTAGTTGTAAAACTAGAATACCAGTTGTATCCTCAGCTCTCAGATTTTTTCTTACTCTTGAAGGAAGGTTATCAAACCCTAGCTAACAATCCTAACTACGGTATCATAATGAATGATTATTTTAGCTTTATAGATTGTACTTTTTCTACAGAATGAAATTAGCCTTCTAGCCATAACACTGAGGAACTTTATTATTGGTGACGTTTCCTGATATGACACTGAATCGGACAAAACTTCTAGGACCCTCATAGGATGTTACTGTTCACCAGTTTCTTGATTGCAATTAACGAATTCAGCAAAGAGCCACCGGGCTGCAGTGCACGCCTTTGCGTACATTGCAATACTGTATATTATGCGTCGCGCCGCTGTCCCGCATCACGTCTCAGAACATTTAATAGCTCTACAAAAAGCATACCCAAAATGTCATATTCAACGAGGAAATATATATTTAAAAATAGAGATTGAAGTGTG
This sequence comes from Schistosoma mansoni, assembly GCF_000237925.1. Taxonomy (NCBI): domain Eukaryota; kingdom Metazoa; phylum Platyhelminthes; class Trematoda; order Strigeidida; family Schistosomatidae; genus Schistosoma; species Schistosoma mansoni. The sequence goes on from NW_017386063.1 coordinate 288,764, forward strand.
GAAAACGATAAAACATATCTAGCCCCATTATTTTGAGAAACTTTGTATGAACGGTATGAAGCAGTAAATAAGTCGCGTGTGAACATCAAAGTTGATTATCTCT
>NW_017386063.1:289066-314611 GCF_000237925.1 Schistosoma mansoni
CGATGTATTAAAGTACTATGGTTGCTTTGAAGACCTTATAACACAATGGGCGTGATTACGTAAATATATTAGTAAGAATGAGTATAGAGATGTTAGTGAGACCAACACCACATGGGCCAGTACATGGCGTATGATTAACTGATGACCGTTTTTTGTCCTTTACTTTAACAGGGATCGATAATCTGTTAGATATTCAGTGACTCAACTGCTAGATGATTTGGCTAGGGCTCAGTGACATTTCACTGCCCTAAACCCTAAATTAGTTTTGTTAATCTCCGACATTGGTGCTTTCCTCAGTAATTTTTCCGGAAACACCCTGGTATGATGTGCTTCATACCCATTATTACCAGACCACAAGTAAGTTATGTCACAAATTCTCACAATTTTTACTCAGTTCGTATCCCGTGAGCCATTTGTAAAATCTTAGATATGGGGTACTGGATATCCATTTGATACTTCTTGAAGGTTGATTGATCTTCAGTGAACAAACGGTTATCAATCTTCTTTATCTTTCCTCGAGACCATATACAAAGGGGATGGCCATCGGCTTTTAGACAGACAGATAATACCCAGTTGTAGCATGCACTAGAATCCGGCTCTGGTGATTTTAAGCTAATCTGGTGCTAGCCACCTGGGTCTAGCAAACGCAGGTTTGCCCTCAGTTTTCCGCGTATGACATACCTTCAGTTTACTTTTAGAAGGCTGAGGGTTCGGTTCTGCTAAGTTTTGAAACAGTGAGTATATCCTAGGATTTTGCACTTGTTACTGACGAAGTTTGTGTTGAATTCAGACAATTGACGTGACTTACGTTGCATTTTGTGCGACTCGAAGTTTCTTTAAGTGTCGGACGTCATTTTTAGTGTCGACCGCTAATTCATATCTCTGCGCAAAATCCATGCCCAGCATTGCCAGATATAAATCTGCTGCTGTGAATATCCAAGGGAACGGCCTTCTAAACCTGAAATCCAGCGTTAAAATGTGCTGCCGAAACAAGGCGATTTTAATTTTGTTGGAAGCTTGATATACAGTTGGTGAAGTTCTTCGACCCAGCTGAGTTTTGTTCTGAGATGTGATACTAAGAGCAGTACCAGAATCTACCGAAATTTTCAAGCCTGAGTTTCTGTCTCTGACATAAAACGAGCGACTGTTTAGGCATTCCTTATCAGTTGTCGTGACCTGTGGAGGGGTTATTCGTCCCCTATATTCTTGGGAGTTCGTTTAGGCCAGGAACATGGTTGACTGCACTTAAGTGGTTTGACAAAAAATGTGATGGTGGCCTATCACCTAACTTCTCCCAGATAAACCTTTTAATTCTTTGGCTGTTTGATAATGATAGACGGTTCATTACTTCTCGTATTAAAATAGTGTATGATTGCTATGTCGGTGAACTAAAAACTAGGTCGCGGTCACCTGTGACGATTGAGGGACGGATGACAGAGCATAAATCTCGTTAGCGAATTCCCTCAGACTTAATGTTGTGTCTTGTGGAATAATGCTCACGTTGAGCCAGCCATGACCTGGAGTCACTAAGATCAACTTCTAGGGGTCGGACTTAGATAGTCATAACGGTGTCGATCTCTAGGGGTGACGAATTACACTTGTCCTACAGGCTTTCGGTTTTGATCGAATCTGACATCGTATATATGACCAATATATCAATATAATATTAATGGAGTAAAGTAATAATCACAACACGAATACTTTGCGATGAAAAAAATACATACGAAATTAGTGTTGAAGATAATCTGAAGATTAACGTTCGAAACTAATCAAAAAAACAATAAGGAAGATGGAGATCAAGTTTTTGTTCAAAATAGGAATCACCAACTTCTTGCCGGTAAGTTTCCCTTGTCCTATCGATGAAAGGAACTAGACTAGTAGTGAATAACATTTTATTTGCATCGAGAAATAGAACACTCGGAGCGCGAGATTACATTTAACGAACACACAGAAATCTTCAATGTTCAATACAAAATAATAAGAAATATAGTTACTTACTTACGCCCGTTACCGCTCGTGGATGTCCATAGGCCTTACACTAGCATTCTTCATCCAACCCTGTCCTGGCACGACCCTTTCCAGTTGTTATTCATCCTTTTCATAACAGCTTTTATTTCCAGGCGTAACGTGTTTTTTTGTCTTCCTATTTTCCGCTTCCCTTAAGGGTTCCAAGTTAGGGTATGCCTCGTGATGCAGTTTGGTGATTGCTTTAATGTATGTCCGATCCACTTCCAACGTCTTTTCCTAATTTTCTCTTCATCTGGAAGCCGCTTCGTCCTCTCACATAAAACAGTGTTACTGATAGTATCCGGCCAGTGAATGTTGAGTATTTTTCGTAAACAACTGTTTATAAATACTTGTATCTTATTGACGATGGATGTAGTAGTCCTCCATGTTTCAGCTCCGTACAGTAGGACTGTCTTGACGTTCGTATTGAAGATTCTCACTTTGAAATTAGTTGACCGTTGTTTTGAGTTTCATATGTTCTTCAATTGTAGAAATGCGGTCCTTGCTTTGCCAGCCCTCGCCTTCACATCTGCATTAGATCCTCTTTGTTCATCATTGCTACTTCCCAGGTACGTGAACGATTCCATATCTCCCAGAGTTTTGCCATCAAGTGGGACTGGGTTGGCGTTCTTCGCGTTGTAGTTAAGAATTTTTCCTTTTTCCTTTGTGTATGTTGAGGACTGATAATGCAGAGGCTACTGCTGAAGTAGTTGTCTTCATCTACATTTGTTTGTGTGTATGGGATAGGAGTGTAGAATTCAAACTAAGTTTGGCTGAAGAATAACTGTCTGGGTAATTAAAGACATGCGGATCCCTATTGAAATCAGAACAAGATGATTGGGGAAACAGTGGTTCTAAATTTTATCGTAAATAGTAATGTACAATTTAACCTAAACAAATATTACCACTCAGTTATTTGACCAATAATAGTTCCCATAATAATCGATCTAAATTACAATAAATAAACCAATTGGTAAGGGATGTAGAAAAAATTACCGTGCGCGCCAAAAAGCGTTATTCTATCCCTTTCTGGATAGATCAAGAAAAAATCCGTTCAACAGATGGCAGTTTGTTGCTTTCTAACACAAAGTGTTTCCAATTCTGGAAGAGTGCTTCAATTCATAATCAAAATGTACTATCCCAGTTAACTCAAGCAACACACTCAAAGACGGAACAATCAATATGGCTGCCGCCAAGATTAAGTATCAACTAAGACAACAAATAAACTCATGAAGAAACATAGAAACACAGCGAAGGCAAAAGAAAAGTGAAGAAGATGAAAAAAACTAATACCATTTCAAATAGCATCAAAAACACTGACAAAAATGTACAACTGATAAAACCAATAAGAACAAGATGCAAATGTATTTATGGAGGGATTTTCACTAACAAAACCTTAAAAATGGATCTTACAAGGAGTGCTAGGTCATTTGTGAAGTCCAAATTTTCCAAATGATTCTGAGATATCCGTTGTATTCCGTGCTTCCCCTAAGATGTAGAGGTCTTCATAATCTATTCAGCCACCAGAAGAGGGAGGAGAGGAGACAATCTTATCTAACTCCAGTCCTTACTTGGAATGCATCAGTCAGCTGTCCTCCATGCACCACTTTGCACTGTATTCCGTCGTATGAGTTCCTGATAATGTTGACAATCTTCTAAGGAACTCCATAGTGTCGAAGAAGTTTCCATAATGTTCTTCTGTTCACTTTGTCAAACGCCTTCTCATAGTCAGTGAAGTTGATGTATAGTGACGAATTCCACTCAACTGATTGTTCCACGATGATCCTTAGTGTCGCAATTCGGTCTGTGCACGATCGATCCTTACGGAATCCAGCCTGTTGATCTCGAAGTTGGGCGTCTATTTCGTCTTTCATCAGGCTCAGAAGCACTCTGTTGAAAACGTTTGCTAGTACTGATGCCTCTGTAATTCTCAAATTTGCTCAGATCTCCTTTCTTTGAAATCTTGATGAGGTATCCTTCTTTACGGTCCGTTGGCACTTGTTCTTCCTCCCAAATTTTCTTGAATAGAATGTGAAGCATGTTTGGAGTTACTTTATTGTTTGACTTCAGTTCCTCAGCTGGTCTATCGTCAGGTCCTGCTGCTGCTTATACAAAATAAAGAAATGAATGAGTGTCTGAGTTATAATGGCCCATTTAATTCCCAAACCAGTTCAGTAATCATAGAAAACGATACAGCTTTGAGGAGAGCTGCCGCAGTACATTCGACACTGGACATTGATAAACTGATAATAAATCACAAATACCATCCATCTGGTAGTCAGAAGTATTCCATAGCAGCCACCTACTTTCACAATAGATTACCTGTCTCAGAAGAGAATAGCTCACTCCAAATAATCGCAACGACAAAAAAGTCTATCCCAAGGAATCAAGAAGTAAAATCCACTAAACCTTAAGAACTGCTCTATTACTCAAAATAATCAGACAATAGAAGTCACAAAGTTAAATGGGTTAAATGCTTAGAGGATAGCATGACCAAAAAAGGTAAAAGTCTAAAAGTACATCAAGTGCATACATTTCTATTTCATTAAGAAGTAGACACTTATAAAAGCCGGCATATCCATGGCTGACTAGGAACGAAATTTTTTCGGTTAAAGATAGAGCAACAAACAGCCAAAACGTAGTAGAAAGTATATATAGCAACGAAATCTCATTATTGGATTCAAACTCAGAGAACAATCCCAAAAGCCACGGTGGATTCAATTGGGTCAAACTACATCTTTTTGAGTGGAGTGGAAAACCTTCCTGAGTCATCAGCATTATATATACCAAACACAAACGTTTCGCCTTACTTGACTGGTTGTCAAATGGTACAACGGCATTATGTTATCAGAGGATTTTCTTGCATAAAAATGGCGTTCTGAGAGTTAGCTAACGCATTTTCAAGAAGATAAGATCGAATATCCACCAGGAAATATTCAAATGACTGATTTCAGCTGATAGTCAACTATCAGCAATGACCAACCGCTCAACGCCGCAACCTGAAATTCAGCCAAACGCAACCTACTGACAGTAACAAAGCATCATCTAACAACAAAACTCGATAGTAGGTCAATCTTAATCAAAGTCAGATGATAACGGCCACGTCAAAAAACACTAGAGGCTATAATGGCTTGGTTGTATGAACCATAGTAGCAAGTTAAAATACAGTTTGGGGTAAGAATCCAAGGAACAACAGTACTGTGAAATAAACATTCTGGGAGGATATGCGGTGTATTTCTTTTATTACATGTGAAGCTGTGAAATCTCTAGTGAGTAAACCTCCGAGGGAAATAGACTTATTGCCTCTCAACTAAGAACACCCTAACTAATATGGGCAGATTAGTTTGATTGATTTCAGTGACAGACATTTAAACCCAGAGGGGCATTCGCTTAACTTAGAAGGCACATAAAACTAAATTTATTCTTTTCGAGGAGAGAATAATACACAAAGGAAAGAGAAATTTCAGATAAAATAATGAATGATAATCTAAAGCAAAAAGATTAGTGTGATATCCTAAATAGGAACCTGAAGTAATAACTTCACACCAAATGGTGGAAATAAACCTTTACTGCTATATATAAATATATCTGCTTGCGGCGTTTCCACAAAAAGATACAAACACAGATGCAACGTCATACATATAAGGACTTTAATATAGCCTACAATTTGAATTTCCATAACTTACACGTTTTGTTCGAATAACATTACGACTAACAGCAGTTCGAATGTATATGAACAATAATCTCATGAAAATATCAAGAATTTTACGAGCACTTATATCATTTAACCACTTCTTACTAGATTCCCTACTTTTTACGCATTTGATATTCCTTGTCCAAGAATCCGATTTGTAATAACGCCAATTTTTATCTCGTCCAGTGTCATCTACATTTATTACACTTACCAACCGCGCAGCTGCAAACAGCATACAAACTTATTTGATTTTCCATTACTCACTAACCGTTTCGATGTCAAAGATTCTATATATTTAGCAACAGGGGGGCAAAATTACTATTTAAACGATGTTTTAAGCCTAACATTGAGGACTAAACAGACCGAATGAAAGCGTTGGAGAAATAAGGATGTCACGGATATTAGGTGTTGAACAACACTTCTGTGTGTAGAAATATATAATCAAAGAATGCCAACGCAGTAAAACGAGAAAACAGGGGCGAATGAGTTCGAAGACATATTTGTAAGTTTGTAGATACGTTGGGAATAGTTTGATCCAAACTGGGTAAAAATTGTGAGAATTTGTGACATAACTTACTTGTGGTCTGGTAATAATGGGTATGAAGCACATCATACCAGGGTGTTTCCGGAAAAATTACTGAGGAAAGCACCAATGTCGGAGATTAACAAAACTAATTTAGGGTTTAGGGCAGTGAAATGTCACTGAGCCCTAGCCAAATCATCTAGCAGTTGAGTCACTGAATATCTAACAGATCATCGATCCCTGTTAAAGTAAAGGACAAAAAACGGTCATCAGTTAATCATACGCCATGTACTGGCCCATGTGGTGTTGGTCTCACTAACATCTCTATACTCATTCTTACTAATATATTTACGTAATCACGCCCATTGTGTTATAAGGTCTTCAAAGCAACCATAGTACTTTAATACATCGAAGGCGTAATCCACGTCAGATGCCTACCGCGAGGCGTAACTTTGAAGTTAGCTGGTTCGTCACACTGTTCCCGTCTTACTCGAGTAGGCCTCCAATAATTCGACAGAGATAATCAACTTTGATGTTCACACGCGACTTATTTACTGCTTCATACCGTTCATACAAAGTTTCTCAAAATAATGGGGCTAGATATGTTTTATCGTTTTCCACACTTCAATCTCTATTTTTAAATATATATTTCCTCGTTGAATATGACATTTTGGGTATGCTTTTTGTAGAGCTATTAAATGTTCTGAGACGTGATGCGGGACAGCGGCGCGACGCATAATATACAGTATTGCAATGTACGCAAAGGCGTGCACTGCAGCCCGGTGGCTCTTTGCTGAATTCGTTAATTGCAATCAAGAAACTGGTGAACAGTAACATCCTATGAGGGTCCTAGAAGTTTTGTCCGATTCAGTGTCATATCAGGAAACGTCACCAATAATAAAGTTCCTCAGTGTTATGGCTAGAAGGCTAATTTCATTCTGTAGAAAAAGTACAATCTATAAAGCTAAAATAATCATTCATTATGATACCGTAGTTAGGATTGTTAGCTAGGGTTTGATAACCTTCCTTCAAGAGTAAGAAAAAATCTGAGAGCTGAGGATACAACTGGTATTCTAGTTTTACAACTAGCGGCCAGTAGCACCTTCTATATTCGAAACCTTCTTACGCCCGATAGAAATCAGAAGTCAGACGAGAAGAGGTAGGAAAGATATATTTGATACTTTATCAATATATCGAGGAACGTTTATTCTAAGCTGACTAGTGAACGTAGGAGCTGTGTCCCACGCCGAGTTGAAACGTGATCTGGTACGGATGCATGACCGAAAGCCTTCAGTTAAACAAGTCCACTTAAACAACGTGGTCAGCATCCAATGTCGAACACTTAGAAAGCTATTGATTCTGGGGAATTATTTACAGCTACAGATCACACACCCCCTAGTGAGGTAGTGATGCCCCTAAGACGTGACCAGCCAGAAGTTTAAACCCAACGAGTTTGTCGTTGGTGAACACTCACAACATCCATCACACTGCACTTGGTATGTGGTCACCATCTGTAGAAGGGTATGGAAACTTTCTAAGCACTCACCAGGACCCGAAAGTCTACTGAGAATGCAGAATTATCTCATTATTTCCTGTGTGTTTCAACTGCCTACTAAAAATGGCATAAAATCTCAAAATGATCCACAGAAACATGCAGAGAAAGAGGTCATATACTTAGGGCACTGGTCTTACAATTGCCAAGTAAGAAATCTGTGGGTGTTTCAGGGAAGCAGCAAAAGTTAGGAAACAAAATTATGTTATCAACCATATCGATTTAAAATAAAAGATGCCAGAAGTATCCGGAGTTTTGCAACGCCTTAACCAGCAACATCTTCTATAATCGAAACGTGCCAACCCAGAAGTCAGAAGCGAAGACATTCGAAGTTATATTTGATAAACTGTCAGTCTGTCAAAAAATGACTTGTCTAAGCTAACTAGCAGTTGTAGAAGAAGCTGAGAACAACGTACCCACTCATGACCTAGCTCTGATGAGTGACCAGAAGTTTAAACCCAACGAGTTTGTCGTTGGTGAACACTCTTCTGATAGCTTGCTTCGTTTAGCAGCGTCTGGTCGTCTTTCCTTACACTAAGGGACCATGAGGTACAACATAGCAATAAGGAAATAAAGTACAATGAAAATTTTGGTTCCTTGTGATACTTCCTCGTTCTTTTCCAGCCGTCCTGGAAAAGAGAAAAAAATAGAACGTGTGAGTGCATGTCGAAAATACACTCGTACTTGCGTAAGGACACAAGATGAGCGGAAAAAATAAACTAATACACCTGCGACAGCGTAAAAGCAATCGGAAAAAATTGTTTTTTTTGTTTCTTACGTAAAATATATACATATATGCTCATGAGTAAAAAAATTGGCTTTTTTAAAATAAATATATAAAAATAAGCATATTAAAAAGAAACTCTTTTTTTGTAATAAGTAATGCAAAGGGAATTCGAGATAAAGTTTGTGTCCGACGTGCAATAGTCGTTTAGGTGTTCTGGAAGTCTTACTCTTCTTCCAGAACGCGTTGTTTTAGGTTTATTTTCCGATGGTGACGAAGTATCAAGGTGTGTGTCGTTTGTCGTGTGGGGTACTACAGGTGTAGTAGCTGTGTCGTTTGCTTGTACCGAAGGAAAATCGACGTAGCTAGGGTTTCCTTCTTAGTACGCTGCTTTTAAGCGATCGATACTGATGCTATCGTTCGCGCCGTTCTTATCGACTACATAGTACTTGGGTTCACGTTGAAGAACTTTGAAGGGTCCTTCGTATGCTGATTCGAGAGGTCGTCGATGTGAGTCTCGACGAACGAAGACGTGTGTACTATGTCGTAATTCAGGTTGAACGAAAACATCAGTTGATTGAGGTCGAGTGTGAGCAGGTCTAACTGAACGCATAGCGTTTGTAAGCCTACTCATGTAAGAGTTTAGATCCATGTTCAATGAAGAAGCTGAAGGATCTACGAATTCTCCTGGAAGTCAAAGCGTCGTCCCGTAAACGAGTTGAGATGCAGTGTATCCAATGTCAGCTTTCACTGCATTGTGGATACCTAGCAAGACGAGTGGAAGAGCGTCTGTCCACTGTGAAACGTTTGTAGCTGATAGTGAAGCTTTAAGCTGTCGATGAAAACGTTCTACCAACCCGTTTGCTTGTGGGTGTTAGGCGGTCGTTCGGAAGCGCGTGATTCCTAATAGTGAGGTCAGACAACGGAAAAGTCCAGATTCGAACTGGCGTTCGCGGTCTGTAGTGATGGTTGAAGGGCAGCCGAAATTTGCTACCCATCGTTCGACGAAAGCGCGAGCCACAGTTTCAGCAGTAATGTCCTCAATAGGTACTGCTTCTGGCCATCGATTAGAACGGTCTACCCATGTTAAGAGATATGAGTATCCGTTTGAATCGGGTAAGGGTCCTATCAAATCTAGATGAACGTGGTCGAAACGAGCGGCAGGTGATCGTCGGGTTCACCAGTGTAGACCATGAACGTTGATGGTCTATGTCGAAATGATTGGAGGCCTACTCGAGTTAAACGGGGACGGTGTACAGAATAAGCTAACTTCGAAGTCACACCCCGTGATCAGCACCTTACGTGGATTGGACCATCAACGTGTCAGGGATCATGGATGCTCTGAGGACTGTACAACACAAAGGACGTTATTACAAGAATATATTAGTTAAGGTAGATACAAACGAAAGTACAACCACTGCCGCATGGGCCAGTCCATGGCGTACGATTGACTGATGTGCATTGACTGTCCTTGACCTTCACAGGGATCGATGATCTGTTCCATATTCAGTGTCCCAAATGCCGGATGATTTGGCTAGGGTTCAGTGACATTTCATTGGCCCTACATAGCAAACATCAACAGCATCTGATTTTCCATGAGATCTGTCAACTAATAAATCAGTTACCTTGAGATCTCTTATATCATCGGTTTATAGATGGCCACAGACTCAAAATCCCTCATTATTGTCAAAATAATTTATAAATCACTTTCTGATGGTGGTTTTAATCATATTTTTTCATATTACCACTAGTATATGTCATTTTTTCTTTGACCACTATCATTTATATTTGAAACTTTTATTAAGTTTAATTAAAATTGAGTGTTCATATATACATCTGGAGTATTTTATCTCAAAATGTAACTAGTCGACCATCATTAGAGCTCATTTTTCTTCATCACTATATTGCATATTTTCTTATGATTTTTGAAGACCGGTGAGATCTTGTTATGGTAGGTTGAATACTTTGAGAAAAACATCTTTCGTGATGGTAATTAATATCACACACTAAACGTGACATCAGCCGACTCCCAGCCATTTGTTTTAATCCTCGTGGATGTTAAAGAGCGCGTGAAAAAAGGGTAAGGACTCCAGCTGCCGAAATTAGTCCTATTTAACTGACTAAATATAAGCCTAGAACCCTCATTTTTTCATCTTCAAGGGATTGCTGTAAACCTTTTATATGTACTGAGTTATGAGTAGCCTGAATGCCTGCCTCGTCCGCAGGAAGTACAACTCTGATATCAGGTTTCTTCTCTGTATATCCGTTTCATTATATTCTAAACGAGTTCCGATGAGCCTTAGACTATAAAAGTTAGAAAATTAACATATTAATGCCCTCTGGGTAATTTAGCTTTGCCTATGTACATGATTTCTTCGTCGCTCCAGGTATTTTATGCTCATATGCCCAATCTCCCGATTTTAGGGAAAATTTTGTTAGTTTTGGGGAAATAGCACAAAAGCCCATAAATTCCCTCAGGTCTGGGGAAATGTCTGCAGAATAACATGTATTCGGGGATAACCCCGTGTTCTTCAAGTTCAGGACACAGGTTATCTGTGATGTTATCTGGGTAGCACAGTATTACTTGGTACAGCTGCTCACCATTCCAAGGTTTCACATTTCAGTTAAAATCATCACGATGTCAGTGTTGGTATGGACCGAAATTGAGAATTCAGTCTATCGATATTTGGCGAGCTTTTATCGATTTTTGGGAAGTTCGACAAAATTTCCCCAAAACGTTTAGGGAAATTCTAGGTTTTCTCCTATATTTTCTTAAAACTTCCTCAGACTTTGTTAGGCCTATTACCATCTCTTCTTAACGCTGCAGCTGTTATCACTATAATTCTCTTCCGTTGGCTAGTTTGTACCGATTTTCGAGGATGTGAACTAGCAAAATGGTCTTCATACACATCAGACTCAATGTTGTTGTAAGCTAGTAAAAGTCACCTGTTGAATAGGTTTTGTAGTGTTTTGCATTACATCTGCTCATTTATCTCCTTCAAAGGCAAAGGGCAGCCATCGAATAGATAGCTAACACTGGAAATCACCTAAAGGGTGCGGACGTCCCGGTTTGGGATCGAAAAATGACCATGAATAGTGTTAGTAAATTATCGTTGATACTGCTTGAAGTCAGCCATATTGATGAGAATTTAGTCACTGTTGTATATAAGTTTCGAGATTAGTAATACTCCGTAACTTTGTTATCGACATCCTCAACCGCCGATGTCGGGTTAATCTACTGGGAAACTCGAGTAGTAACTTTGGATACGCAAGTGACATAGTTCTGTTATGTAGTGTGGCAACCTAAATTAATGTGGGCAAGTATCATGTGAAAAAATATTACTCTTACTCTGATTCACTCCCCTGTTACTTTCATGAGGGCAACTCAGAAGTTTTATCAGTTGTAAGTCTGTCTCATAACGCTTTTTAGTATATTATAAAGGCGACTAGGTTGTGCAAGGCACTTACTTGAGCGTTAACTCCCACCTTTTAAATCTGACAGAAACCGAGGAAATGACGATTGTAGCGAAATCAAACAACTTGTGACGCATCTTGGTTCTCGATATTTTAGAACTTAAATTTCAGCCGTTTGGTAATAAATCCGAAACACCTGCCATATAATCTTATCCAAATAAGTATATATTAACTGCCACGGCTGAAGTATTTCGAAATACCTATGAGAAAGCTGCATCGAGACGCTGATTCCTGTTAAAGGCTTTATTTTAGGGAGTTACCATTGGTACTGACTATAATGCCCAAATTGATTTCTGCTTCCATGGAACTCTAATCAGAAGGGCTACACTTACATATGAGGTAAGTAAATAGTGATAACTCCACAACATGTGACTGCGGATTTCAGATCATAACGCGACTAAAGCTACCATTCCTGATTACTTTTGGAGGCAGTTATATCTGAATACCTTATTATTCACAAGGAGTCTAACCAGCATTTATGACCGTAAATGGGTTATACCCGCTAAATACTTTGCACAGGATATGCAATAGGGCTTAAGACGAATTGCAAAATCCATCTATACTTGCTAATACATTACTTCAATCACAATTAAAATGTTAGGTTTTAACAATGAAACATACTCTTTGATATTTTTTAGGAACGTCATGGTGTGTTACTATGACTCTCAGCTCGATCCATCACATTTCCGTTTGATTCAAGCATCTGTTCCTGAAGTTTTAAAGTGGTTCAGCGATTTGTCCGCTTCTAAGCGTGTGGAATTTGTTTGTGGCTTACTTCAGTTATCTACACCACCAGAGCTAAGGTTCTACGGCAGCTGTTTGGAAGAGATTGCCCGTCAAGATTACGAAAGTCTCCATGATTCTGAAATACAAGCAAATGCACCTATGGAAAATTATGGTGTTTTAACTTTGTATAATACTGTGCCATTGAATTCTAGTATTTCCACTTTGGTAACTCCGATTTCTATCCCGATTCCTCCCTCATTTACAATATTAAATAACAACCCAACATTGCGATCTAAACTTATTATCAGTCTTTCACTACTTAATTCTACAAATATCCCAGCAGCTACAAGTTATTTTGAAATGTTGATGGCTGATGAGAGCGACACACATTCACCGAATGATCCACAATTACCGACTGCCATATTTAAAACATCTTCGCTTGTAAAATGTAAATCGTCTAAGAGTGGGTCTGTTTCATCAGACGATAGTGATGATGAATTGTCTTCAGCAGACATTTTAAGGACTATTAACCCGCAAGTCTTAGATGAAATCATGCTCATTTATACACTTGCTGCATTTCATCCTGCTTTCTCTTTTGACCAGCGACAACGTTTGTATAAGCGTTTATCCATTGTAAAAGCTTTATCTGACCACTCCTTAAAAATCACTCAACTCGCCAATCAGTATAAAGATCCAAATAAACATGCCCTTGGCGGGTGGACAAATCCCCCTCGGAAATCACAGTCTCCATCTAACTATAAACACCATTCCTGTCTAAATTTTCCTGCCAGATCTAATGTTCCGCTGTGTCCTGCATCAAGACAATGTCGTTTTCACGGTAACCGAAGCTCCATCAATCAAGTAGGTCACATAATATCACTGAATTTTGTATATATCTGCATAAATAAGGTCATATTCTACTACCAACTGATTACGTCCCCATTTTCAATCCATAAGTTTGGTTGTTCATCAGTGAATTATTTTCTCTCTATCCTATAAAATTCATGAAGCAAGAGAACATTAAACGTTAGTATGGATCCCAGTCAACCAGTGTAGTCACAATATAGCGTTAGTGTGGTAGGTAAAACGTTTGACTTTCATTCAATGGTTGGCTGATTTAAACCCTCTCCCACTTCAGTTTAACCAGTTAGGTAGTATTCTTATCTATCATACAATCTATGACCTCAAACTGAGTGCATACATTTGTTGTTTAAAGAATTCAGTAATTATGACCACTATAGTCCCCTATCTTAGCAATGGATTTCTTTTTAAGTTTTGATTTTGTCGTCCTAATCAGTGTTTGGTAACGTTAGTTTTCAAAGAATTTTCAGCATTCTCAGTTCACGATGAAATGTATTGTCGAAACTACACAGTCTTGGGCATTTTAGCTAGTTTTTAAGAGTATATTTATTATTCGTACAAACTTGTCTATGGTTATGTAAGTACACATAAACTAAATGAAAACTATATCACAAAAATAACTTGAGTTTATTCAAAATCTTTGAAGTTAAAGCAAGAAAGAAAAGACAAACCAACATTACGAAGCAATGAAAAACAGTTTAGCCAAAGGATATACCATTAATAAGTGAAGTATAATTTCAATCTATAATCGTAATGTCTGTAAGTCAACCTGTCCTCAATCTGGTTCCAAAAAATATTCTCAGTTATCTAAATGCTAAGAAAAGGACCATGTTAGTCGCTTCTTAATATTAAACTCGGTCGAACTATATACTCACGCTTTTCTGTAATCCAAACAAATTCATGATATATAACATAATAAATCCATCCATAACCACATGAATAAAAGTTATCATATTTACCAGTAAAGTACAACTTCATGGTTATTGTGGATTAAACGGCTGTTGTACAATGATATGTAACTATGTTTTACACTTTAAAAGAATAGATTGGTTATTTTCCAAGATAGTCTTCATATCTTGGTATAATCAAATAAACAAATAAAACCGGTTAAGTGCGCTTTACATGATCTTGGAGAAATGAAAATAAAAAGTTTGATTGAAGTGGAGAGTTGGGCTTAAGCAAGTTATTATGTCTTCGTCGACCTAGTATTCTTGGACGCCTCGATTCACTTAACTGGTTCCCAAAATACAATACAACTTGACCAGATTTTATCTGTTTAATTTTATTTAGACACATAAATATTGGTACAAAGTGGCACCAGATATATATGCGCCGCACAAATCTCATTTGATTTGTGTGATGGCCGTGATACTACCCAGGTGCCCAAACTGAAGCAGGTAGTTTTCTTAGGGAGCCACACCCGGAACCTTCGACCTAAAGATCTGATCCACAAGGCAGTGGCGCATCGTGAGGAGATGCAGTCCCATGGTAGCCAGTGACCAACAATTGATTCATACATCATTTGTTCCCTCAGGATACTGGATCCCATGTGCACCATTGGTTTGGAATCAGGGTTTTCCAACTCCTCTAGGTGGATCCTCCACATCCACCAACCCGGTTAAAGCGCCGGACATACGCTTTTCGTCCTCTCAATTTCGTAAACAACACCCCCGCCACTGTGAGAAGGCAGTGAGTAGGTCTTCCCTGTCAGAGGCTATGTACGCGTGGCCATATAAGGGCATTTCGAGAGAGCGGACTCTTCCCACTCTCGGCCGTACTAGGGCATTGGGGGGCCAAGACGTAAGTATATTCCATACTAAATAGTAAGTGAACTTAGGATAGTAACAAAATGTCACTGTGCATTTATCATTTACACAGTGAGACGTCCGGTGGTCATTGCCTATCCATGAGCGATGATCGATCGAAAGTGGGTCATTCAAAACACTAAAGTGGTCTTACGTGAAACATCATTTTATCATATCTCCTTACTCAAGTAAGAAGGAAATAGATAAAAATGTTAGCTATTTTACGGTCACCCTTGAGTTTGATACGAAGCAGTAATACGTTTAGGACTTCCGTGACAATGGTAGAACAATTACTACATCATTTTAGGCGCAAACGTACTGGAGTGCATGAAGCACGGCTGTTATCCTCATTACTCACAGTGAACATTCGATATACGGTTGTAACAGCTTCTTAAACTGTTACCGGGACAAATGCCCTGGTACGGCCGAGAGTGGGGAGAGTCCTCTCTCTCTCTCTCGAAATGCTCTCATATGGCCACGCGAATATATAGCCTTTGCCAGGAAAGTCCTACTCACTGCCTTCTCGTGGCGTTACTGTTGTTTACGAAATTGAGAGGACGAAAAGCGAATGTCCGGCGCTTTAACCGGGTTGGTGGATGTGGAGGATCCACCTAGAGGAGTTGGAAAACCCTGATTCCAAACCAATGGTGTACATGGGATCCAGTATCCTGAGGGAACAAATGATGTACGAATCAATCGTTGGTCACCGGCTACCATGGGACTGCATCTCCTGACGATGCTCCACTGCCTTGTGGATCAGACTTTTAGGTCAAAGGCTCGGGGTGTGGCTCCCTAAGAAAACTACCTGCTTCAGTTTGGGCACCTGGGCAGTATCACAGCCCTCAAGCAAATCGAATGAGATTTGTGCGGCGCATATGTATCTGGTGCTTTCTTGTACCAACATTTGTGTTTAAATAATAAATAATACCGGGACATCCAAAGTTAACTATTTTTGATGTTATGTGATCAGGGACAATAGTGAAAAACCCTCAAATCCATGTTTCATACTAATTGACCCCCATTAGCGTACTATGTCTGCAGCCTTGAAAAGAAAACAGATGCTTTTCGTAGGGTTTAAATCCCCATCCTCTCAATCGGTCAAATACGTAACCAATGGGCTATGTAGACCATGACTACTAGCCTTCTGTAGGACTGAGATATATCCATTGATCGATCACTGAGTGGCAATTATTTTTACCTTACTCTTGACACTGGTTGAATTCCGTCGGTCAAGTTGCCTCACCTTTCTGAGATATGATATTGTATGAATACAAAGATCAAAATTCCATTTGTTGATTGTAATAAAACTAAGTTCAATAATTTTGCAGATTATTTGACTAAAAAACTTCTTGTCTATTTTAGGACTCCAATAATAATCTTTCTACAAAGTATTCACATTGCGGTTATTTTCTGTGTCATTGCTCACAATGCCGTAAGTAAACATGTTTTTTCTGACTAAGAAAGTGAACATTTTCGTTTTGATTCCGTTTATTTTTTTTCAGTGGTCCAAGTGGATTTGTTTTGAATCCCTATCACGTCGATTATATTTGATAAGATAGACAATAATGATTTATTTAAAGATAAATCTGATACACAGGGAGGCAAGCGATACAGAATAATGTTGACTTGTGACATTCAACACACATGTTGCCAACTACAGATAGATAAAGGCATAAATGGCAGATATGTTTGCAGCTACTCTTTTCCCAAAGGTTTATTGTTGAACTGTGATTGAAGGGTTTATGGTCGTTGAATTCCCAGCAATAAGTTTATGAGTTTTCGGGACATATCTGACGCCTACTATAATCACTTGATCTTTCGTAATCTCATATATACTATCTTAGACCAGTCCAACTGTATAGTAAATCTGAACAACGATGCGATTTATTGCTAATCATCAGATAAACCCGACAATGAATAAGGTGGAAGAATTGAGAGATCAAATCGTGTTGGGATTCTTGAATGAGTACATATGGAGTACTTAAATGGATAACCAGTTAAATACACATCTATACGTATACAAGAATAGTACATGAGTAAAAGTTAATAATTAAACATCAAGACATCTTATAGGATTATGAATGACATTGTTAATATTAAAATAGGAATTGACTCCTGATCAGTTACGTTTGTATATTAACCCAAAAATCATGACTTGGTACCTTCATTTGTGCACGTGACAACTTTTCGTCTGTATTTCTCTGACCATTAAATTACGTTTGAACTCCTCATAATTTCTGACTAACAGTGTGGTAGTAAATAGTCGAGTTGCATCGTTTTTCATTTATTAATAATTGTAACTAGTTATTCGAAAATATCGTTTGTGTGGATGACTAGGAGGAGCAGGAACATTTTGTTCATTAGGCATTTGTCTGTGGACTGAGATACTCCCCGGGTCCCCAGATCGAACTAGGTGGTCACTCCCTGAACCTTTGTTCTAGAGGTCTAATTCACAAGGCAGTGAAGTGATGTCAGGAGACGCTATGGCATGGAAACCGGTGACCAAAAAAGGTTCATAAATCATTCATCCCTCAGGATTCTGAAGCTCATCTACATCAGTGCTTTGTAATCAGGGTTTCATAACTCCTCTCGGTGGACTGTCCGTATCCACCAACTCGGTTTAAACCTGAGATGTTCACTTTTCGTCCTTTCACATTCGTTAGCAACCCCCACTTGTATAAAGGCAGTACGAGTTGTTTGGCAGAGTTTATAAACTCATGGCCGTATGAAAGGACTCCTAGAGAAACTGGGAATCCTCGCCCTCGGCCGCACCAAGGCATTACGGTTTTGCTTTCCTCTCAATCGCAACTACGACTTGTAGGTTAGCAATGGTACTCAAGTTCTATCATCCATCTTCACATGATAATAGTATTAGGTGTAGAATTCGAACAAACTTGGAGATGTTTACTGGATGTTACTTTCACACAAAGTCAATTTTTGCACATAAATAATTTAATGTTGATTGCAAGCACATTATGTGATGATGATAATAATAGCATGTAATGTTTTCCATTTACCGATGATTTAATATTTTTTTGCTGATCTCTGCTATTGTTATGCAGGTCATTATTCATACATTCTTTTTTATCGATTCACCAGTTTATTATATTGTAATCAATTATATTTAGACTGATTTGTTGTTTATATGGAAGCAAAACAATCTAGCCATATATGTACCCACTCTTTGCTTAAATCAACTTTTTTAATTATTGTATACAAGGCCTTGATATCAGTTTAGTTGACGTGATTGATTACTTTCTGCCAGTACAACGGGGTCTTTAATACGGATGCCTGTATTTTCTCATTGATTACAGAAATGATAATAATATCTTGTCAAAACCAGTGTTGAAATATAGAACGCGTTTTATCGCAGTTAAAACTAGAGACAATAAGAATCGATTGATTCGTTCAGTAAGTTAAGGGCGAAAATAATATGCACTACTGTTAATGATTTATAAAAAGAGGGAGCATATGCTTAAGTTGTAGGAGGGGAGCTAAACTTATTGTCGAAACAATGATTGCGATTCGCACTACACTAAAAACGACACAGTATTAATCCACTACTACCCAGTCTTCATCAACCGTCTAAACAGTTTTTCTCTACACGGTCGATGTTCTTGGATGGTCAAGTTTGCAAAATGAGAACCGTGATGCTGTTAGTCAAGAGCATTTTATTGAGATCATTCTGATGGTGGTAAAATATACTTCTAACGCCATAAGTCGAAATCCAGTCGATAACTACTGCTTCCGTTCCAGTGTTTTATACAATGTCAAGATTTTTTAGGCTATGAAACTTTACAGTTAACTAGATCTGCCTATTGTCAAATTAAATCTTATGATGAGAAAAGTAACAGTTTTCTAACTGATTACTCATTATTTAAAATGCTTTTGAATCTTGTTTATACTTCGAACAAACACTTGAACAACGTATGTTTTCAAATGCTTTTCCACTATGAATGTCTTTGCTGATGTTTCTTTTCTAGTACATAATGCTTTTCAAATTGCCAGAACCAGGTAGTTCATGAGTAAGTTTCCATTTCTCCCCATCTGACAATAACAAAACAGCTTTGCAAACAAGCTAATACATTCTCTTTTTTGGATTAAGCTGATAATATCACTTCATTTGTTACCATAGATCAGATTAAGCCTACAGCGTAGCAATCTTATTACTTTGATCAACATTTATCTGTAATTGATATATCATCCATTGCTTTAGAAATTCTTATCCTTAAATTTTACAAATATTTCCAGATTATCGGGGTTCTGTAACACGTTCATTACGCCGGCATAGTTTACCGTCAGATTGTTTGCGTAGTTGTGGATATGAAAGTGACGAAAACAATAAGGTACGTTTATTTATCATAACTACTAGTTACATATATTACTTTCAAATCATACGTTATTTTAAACATATGTACACTTTCTACTTTCTAGTTAGCTATCTTTTTTTCTGTTTCCATATGAAAGCGGGATCAAACAATTGATTATAAAAAGAGCAATGAGTATAAGCGACCCTGTTCTAAAAAGTTGTTATATCTTGTGGCCGAGTGGAAGGCTTTATTAAAATTTTATAGTGCTACTTCTATTATCTAATGCTTCTTTAGCTTCAGTTTTAGCTTGGCCATCACCAGGTGGTAATCTGAAGTTATATAAGCTCTTCTCTCTGTTCTTCCACTGACCTGCACTTTTTTGATACAAATGTGTTCTTCTTCCTAGTCATTGTCTCCACCTAATGCGTTCATACCCGGTGTTGTCCATCCCGACCTTGGCGTTTAGGTCTCGTTAAGATAATTAGATCCTTTCCTAAGCGTTTCTATAATATGGACTGTAGTCTCTTATTGTCTGTGCTACTATCGTTAATGGGTGCGTAGCTTTGGTTGGCATTCATTGTCATCTTTTCCTTTGTTTTGAAGAATTACTTGATCATTCTAGAGTCATTAGATACCTATCCTATGAGTGCTTTTCGTTTCTTTTTGAACAATCTCAGTCCAACTCCTTGTGTGTGTGTGTGTGATATTTACTTCTCCGTGACCAAAATATAATAATAATATTGTTTGGATTGTGTGCATTAAGTTTCACTTATTCCAAACAGATCCAAGTTGTATTTTCTCATTTTTGTGGCTATTTGGATGGCCCTCTCAGTCTCCCACATTGCCCAGACATTTTATGTATCTATGTTAATTGTTGCTCTGGTTGTCAGAAGAGGCATTAATCTCGTGGCTCCCAAAGAATCTCGGCTTTCACCATGAGACGTTATAAATTTCCTAAATAAATACTCTTTGATTCCCAAGGTATAGTTTAAATAGTTGAAATGATATTTTTAGTTAGCAATTTTTCCTTTCCTTGAACTTGAGACTGGCAATAACCCTAGAGGAGCTCCAAATGTAGTTACTGTAAGATTTAGCTTGATAAATTTCATTTTTCTGTGCTAATGTGATGTAGCGACTTGAATTGATGTTATATCGATGTAACAGTCTTATTCACCTCAGTTGAACCAAGCTTAACGATTGAACTGATGTACATATGTCTCATGTTATACAATGTATATAATCAGATAGCGTATTTCATCATAGCATAACATACAGTGAATTTTTATTCAATTCTTTCTTCACCTATCGTAATCTAAATCATGGAAACAATCTCTGTGTAGTGATTAATAATGAAGACAATCATAATTTTTTGAAAATCAATATCAAACCATTATTGATCGATGTAATTTATTATGCAAATAAGGTAGTAAAATTTTAGGAAATGATCATTTTTATTAAGTTAATGTGAAATGATTATTGGAGTCTAATTCGTGTCAGGTGTAAAATAATTTTAAAAAAAACTGGTCACATTTTATGAAAGATGTTTATAATAAACATTTAAACAAAATATTTATCAAATATAAAGTTACCCTCACTTTGAATTCCTCGCATCAATATAAACTCTTAATGTTGTGTATTCACTTACTTTTACTTGATTTTCTCCACATTGGAATGGTTTATTCTATCAGAATAATAAAAAAAACTAATACTGGTTGATATGTAAACATGAGAATTGCTAGGGTTACTTGAAAGGGTATAATATATATATAGCACATGACATTAGACATAAAATATCACGTGTAATTAACCTCTTTTATTAGTTGCTCGTAGTCAATGTCCTTTTTTTAATATTGAATACTATTAATTTCATGCAAAAAATATTACTGTGTATACAGTGTTGTTGACTCATTAACTTTTCGGTGAAAACTCAATCTTCTGTTTGATAACATTCAGTTGTGTCATTGTTTAAATGTCATTGTCTATTTAGTCATTCTAAGTATCTAATTACATCAAACTTTTTTCTCATCTTATTGATAGTAGTAGTTCCTCAGGAGAATATGCGATAGTGATCTTAGCAGTCTTATATACTTCGTTAGTGAGATCAAATAATTGTGACCAGTGGAGTTCAATAGTAGTGTCAGTCATGAGACAAATATTTTGATAATTTCTATGTATGCTAGTTGTATAGTATTGTCAATCTATTAAAGATAGAGATATAAATTATTAGATTCAAATTCTTGTATTCTCATTCCGAGGTCTGAATATCGTGGTTTATATCCCTTGTAGAGTTGTGGAGTCCCTTATTAGTATGAAATAGCAATGCGGTGATTTTTTATTTTTGATGATTGTCTAGCTAAAATACTGTGTTATAAATAACAAAAAAAGAACTTTAATAAAAATAAATGTTCCTGGGGATTAACGCGTTCTCCAAAAGTTCTTCAATTAAGATCATGTTGCTCAATGAACGCAACATAACCAAAAGCATTCGCCTACCTCAGATGTAGATCTTCTTCATCATTTCATAGACCACATAATGTAATGGTAGATTTTTTGTTTGAAACATATTTTCCCCTATGTTTTTTTAAAATAAATTATGTCATTTCGATGTTTATCAATTCATTTGTCCCTACTATTTCACTCAAAATATAATTTGTACCGGACTCTCAATATTTTCACACTTACCCAACTTAGTTGAAAAGATGGGACTATGAAATGGCTATGATTAAAACAGAACTAAACTACTTGAAAGTATTCACATACTGAACTATAGTCTTCGTAGCTATTCATATGAATCTGTAATACTAAATACAACTTTTTCTGAGTAATCAGCTTTTACCGATTCTGCGCATGTCAGAGAGCTAATGATGGTAATTGATTACCATAATCTTACCTAAACATGAAGTAGTCCTAGTGTGGGTTCAAACCTGTCACCCATTGATCAAGAGTTGCTCTACACTTACGCTTTAGGGTTTCGACATCCAATACATATGTAATAATACGTAAACGTACTTTCTATATTTACAATCACCTCAGAATCCATTATATAATGATCAGTACTCCTTTCAAATCAAATTCTAATACAATTGATTTGTTGATACATGAAAAAAGCATTTGTTAAACAAATCAAATGCTGTTGTATAACGTCATCCAGACTTCAGTAATCTGTTTATTCGGAGGATTGCATAATGTGGCATTATTAGTCAGTTTTTTGTAAACGAAGGTTGCGGAGTAAACTGAATTAATTAAGTCATGATCTCCCCCCCCTTATGTCGTTTATCTAAAAATCGAATTTGCGCAAATATGGAAAGTAGTTAAGGTTACTTGTCAATAGTGGAATAAATGAATATAAATGTTATATGCAAAATTACATTTTTAAAATACTTAGTTTCCTGATTTTTACCAGTCAATTCGTATATAGAGGAAGATTAGGAGCACATGAAGTAAAATAAAATACACTTTATTGCTCATAATGTGTCTGTTGTTGTTCTTACTTTCGAAAAATGTCTGTCATCAAGGGAACAAATTGCATTGTATTTTAATCAGTTGCACTATTCATTTCATGAAAATTTTCTGGGGAGTGTTTAATTTGTACTTACCTCTTTCGTTATTTTCATTCCCCCCCCCACATAATTCAACTACAAGCGAATTATAATCTATTTTTATTTTCAGTGTTTTACATGTTTTTCTCTCATTAACCCTTTCATTGGGCTAACTTGTTATTTATATTTTCCTTAAATTATCATTTTTGGTTAAGAATATTTGACTATATATCATCGACCAGGTTGTATCCAAACTAGATACTCAAAAATCATCGTTGACTGTGCTCCAAATTGTCATTCACACAATAACTATCACATTTTACACCCTAACAACAGGTTTAGACAATAGTTTAAAACACTTAAGTTTGATTCAAAAGTAATATTATCTTCATACATAGTTACTTTGCTACTCATACGGGTATATATTTTAATACAAAAATCTATATCCTTATTTTTACATATTTCCCCCCTTTCTAACCAGGAACTTATTCCAATTATCAATCCAAATACCGTAGATATGCATTTTAACAATAAAAGTGATACATTAGATGTATCCTCGGTGACAAGTATTCAAACTGATTCATCATCTATCAGTAGACCAGATGATTCATTGGAGTCTACTAACCGACGAAGGCGTGATGCTTTCGGGAGATTTGATGCTATTACTACTACTACCACCACTACTATTACTACCACTGCTGCTAGTAGTAATCAAAGTTCAAATGATGAACACTATCCTAGAACTGCACGTTGTTTATCATGTCGAGAATACGATAGTCAAACTAGTAATGGAGAGTTATCTATTCATGATTCTGATTTGAATTACCTTAAAGAAGTACATCTTTGGTTAAAAAATCCTAATCGATCAGTTACTACTGGTGATCAATTTAATTCTCCAAATACAATATCGACAAAATCGTCAATAAGTTTATCGACTTTATCCGATAATATTCACACATCTTTTTCATCTATGTTATTATCAAATTCTCAGTCTACATCTAAATTACATATATCTGATGTAATGGATTCATCGTTGTTAACCAAGAACGATACTACTACTACTAATAATAATAATAACAGTAATGATAATAATAATTCCAGATGTTTAAAACAAACACTTCCAGCCAGTATTTATGATAATCGTCTGGACTTGTCTGCTGACCGCCAATCTGTTAGCGAACTATGCATAAGTAAGTATATGTGTGTCTCATTACTCTACTTATTTATATTTCCATATGTATTCATGTTATATGGTTACATTATATTCTAGCAAAATGTAATTAATTTGAACTGGTTAACGGCTTTTCTAGAGGTCCTCATTCCTCTTATAAATCGTCCCGGTAAATCACCTTCGATATGATAATATAACTATTATATCAAATTGAATGATGCGTAACACCATAACTTCTAGTTTCATATTTTTCTCCGAACTTTGTCAGTATTAAAAGACAACATTTCGGCCATGATTAGAGAAAATTGCTTGTTCATCAGTATAAATACAGTTCATGTGTACACTTCCTAATGCAAATGGAAAAACTGTTGAATCATTTTCACTGATTCACAAACTGTTCGAACTATCTAACTAAATAAGTAGAGATAGATGGTGGCTAGCAGTGGGATCCAGGACGCGCGTTTCCTCCTGTTTTGGACTCATCATTTGGATGGACCTGCACTCTAGAGTTGATGTACATTCTGGGACTCGAACTCAGTACTTTTCGCTTCAGACGCCATCGCGTTATCCGCTTAGCTACTGAGTCCAGACAACCAACAGTTAATGCAATATAATTCAGATTCGAACCCAGGACCTACCAGTCTCGCGCCAGAGCACTTAACCGATAGACCACCGACCCGGCTG
Source organism: Schistosoma mansoni (assembly GCF_000237925.1). Classification (NCBI taxonomy): domain Eukaryota; kingdom Metazoa; phylum Platyhelminthes; class Trematoda; order Strigeidida; family Schistosomatidae; genus Schistosoma; species Schistosoma mansoni. The sequence continues at coordinate 314,137 of NW_017386063.1, forward strand.
GTATCCAACGGTGTTAATGTCTAACTTCAACCAATCCACGAACATTTTGAGCAACCGTTCAACAATTGTCTTCAGTGAGTTTCTATCTCACAAAAGACCTGGTTGAACTCCACTAGTCATTGCTTCCCACTAGAACTCCTGGATTTACCTCTCGAAGTCAGTCATTAGTGAGCATATGATTATTATTACTATTATTATTATTACCTCTTCTGATAATCAATGATGATTTTTTCCCTATGAGCGTTTTATTTTCTCATAACTAAAAACTGTTTGATATCTACTCACTTAAAGGGAGACTATAACAGTAACTTAGTTACTATGACTAGAAAATCATTCAGTTACAGTTCAATTCACAAACACATACAATAAACCTTGATCATTATATAATAAAAAAAGTACAACCATCCTACTTAAGTATTCTTACTTGATTAATCTAACATTGAATATTCTGGTATATCTAATATAAATAATAGAG